>NW_028113032.1:162500-165000 GCF_964234715.1 Podarcis melisellensis | reverse complement strand
TTAGGGTTAGGGTAAGGGTTAGGGTGAATGAACAACGCAAGAACAATCCAAGATTAGGGTTAGGGTTAGGGTTAGGGTTAGGGTTAGGGTTAGGGTTAGGGTTAGGGTTAGGGTTAGGGTTAGGGTGAATGAACACCGCAAGAACAATCCAAGATTAGGGTTAGGGTTAGGGTTAGGGTTAGGGTTAGGGTTAGGGTTAGGGTTAGGGTTAGGGTTAGGCTTAGGGTTAGGGTTAGGGTTAGGGTTAGGGTTAGGGTTAGGGTTAGGTTTAGGATGAATGAACACCGCAAGAACAATCCAAGAATAGGGTTAGGGTTAGGGTTAGGGTTAGGGTTAGGGTTAGGGTTAGGATTAGGGTTAGGGTTAGGGTTAGGGTTAGGATGAATGAACACTACAAGAACAATCCAAGATTAGGATTAGGGTTAGGGTTAGGGTTAGGGTTAGGGTTAGGGTTAGGGTTAGGGTTAGGGTTAGGGTTAGGATGAATGAACACCGCAAGAACAATCCAAGAATAGGGTTAGGGTTAGGGTTAGGGTTAGGGTTAGGGTTGGGGTTGGGGTTAGGGTTAGGGTTAGGGTTAGGGTTAGGGTTAGGGTTAGGGTTAGGGTTAGGGTTAGGGTTAGGGTTAGGGTTAGGGTTAGGGTTAGGGTTAGGGTTATGGTTAGGATGAATGAGCACCGCAAGAACAATCCAAGATTAGGGTTAGGGTTAGGGTTAGGGTTAGGGTTAGGGTTAGGGTTAGGGTTAGGGTTAGGGTTAGGGTTAGGGTTAGGGTTAGGATGAATGAACACCACAAGAACAATCCAAGATTAGGGTTAGGGTTAGGGTTAGGATTAGGGTTAGGGTTAGGGTTGGGGTTAGGGTTAGGATGAATGAACACCACAAGAACAATCCAAGATTAGGGTTAGGGTTAGGGTTAGGGTTAGGGTGAATGAACAACGCAAGAACAATCCAAGATTAGGGTTAGGGTTAGGGTTAGGGTTAGGGTTAGGGTTAGGGTTAGGGTTAGGGTTAGGGTTAGGGTTAGGGTTAGGGTTAGGGTTAGGGTTAGGGTTAGGTTTAGGATGAATGAACACCGCAAGAACAATCCAAGAATAGGGTTAGGGTTAGGGTTAGGGTTAGGGTTAGGGTTAGGGTTAGGGTTAGGGTTAGGGTTAGGGTGAATGAACACCGCAAGAACAATCCAAGAATAGGGATAGGGTTAGGGTTAGGGTTAGGGTTAGGGTTAGGGTTAGGGTTAGGGTTAGGGTTAGGTTAGGGTTAGGATGAATGAACACCACAAGAACAATCCAAGATTAGCGTTAGGGTTAGGGTTAGGGTTAGGGTTAGGGTTGGGGTTAGGGTTAGGGTTAGGGTTAGGGTTAGGGTTAGGGTTAGGGTTAGGGTTAGGGTTAGGGTTAGGGTTAGGGTTAGGGTTAGGGTTAGGGTTAGGATGAATGAACACCACAAGAACAATCCAAGATTAGGGTTAGGGTTAGGGTTAGGGTAAGGGTTAGGGTGAATGAACAACGCAAGAACAATCCAAGATTAGGGTTAGGGTTAGGGTTAGGGTTAGGGTTAGGGTTAGGGTTAGGGTTAGGGTTAGGGTTAGGGTTAGGGTTAGGGTTAGGGTTAGGGTGAATGAACACCGCAAGAACAATCCAAGATTAGGGTTAGGGTTAGGGTTAGGGTTAGGGTTAGGGTTAGGGTTAGGGTTAGGCTTAGGGTTAGGGTTAGGGTTAGGGTTAGGTTTAGGATGAATGAACACCGCAAGAACAATCCAAGAATAGGGTTAGGGTTAGGGTTAGGGTTAGGGTTAGGGTTAGGGTTAGGATGAATGAACACTAAAAGAACAATCCAAGATTAGGATTAGGGTTAGGGTTAGGGTTAGGGTTAGGGTTAGGGTTAGGATGAATGAACACCGCAAGAACAATCCAAGAATAGGGTTAGGGTTAGGGTTAGGGTTAGGGTTAGGGTTGGGGTTAGGGTTAGGGTTAGGGTTAGGGTTAGGGTTAGGGTTAGGGTTAGGGTTAGGGTTAGGGTTAGGGTTAGGGTTAGGATGAATGAGCACCGCAAGAACAATCCAAGATTAGGGTTAGGGTTAGGGTTAGGGTTAGGGTTAGGGTTAGGGTTAGGGTTAGGGTTAGGGTTAGGATGAATGAACACCACAAGAACAATCCAAGATTAGGGTTAGGGTTAGGGTTAGGGTTAGGGTTAGGGTTAGGGTTGGGGTTAGGGTTAGGGTTAGGGTTAGGGTTAGGGTTAGGGTTAGGGTTAGGGTTAGGATGAATGAACACCACAAGAACAATCCAAGATTATGGTTAGGGTTAGGGTTAGGGTTAGGGTTAGGGTGAATGAACAACGCAAGAACAATCCAAGATTAGGGTTAGGGTTAGGGTTAGGGTTAGGGTTAGGGTTAGGGTTAGGGTTAGGGTTAGGGTTAGGGTTAGGGTTAGGCTTAGGGTTAGGGTTAGGGTTAGGGTTAGGGTTAGGTTTAGGATGAATGAACACCGCAAGAACA
>NW_028113032.1:105000-107500 GCF_964234715.1 Podarcis melisellensis | reverse complement strand
AGGGTTAGGGTTAGAGTTAGGGTTAGGGTTAGGGTGAATGAACACCGCAAGAACAATCCAAGAATAGGGTTAGGGTTAGGGTTAGGGTTAGGGTTAGGGTTAGGGTTAGGGTTAGGGTTAGGGTTAGGGTTAGGATGAATGAACACCACAAGAACAATCCAAGATTAGGGTTAGGGTTAGGGTTAGGGTTGGGGTTAGGGTTGGGGTTAGGGTTAGGGTTAGGGTTAGGGTTAGGGTTAGGGTTAGGGTTAGGGTTAGGGTTAGGGTTAGGGTTAGGGTTAGGGTTAGGGTTAGCTTTAGGATGAATGAACACCGCAAGAACAATCCAAGATTAGGGTTAGGGTTAGGGTTAGGGTTAGGGTTAGGGTTAGGGTTAGGGTTAGGGTTTAGGATGAATGAACACTACAAGAACAATCCAAGATTAGGGTTAGGGTTAGGGTTAGGGTTAGGGTTAGGGTTAGGGTTAGGGTTAGGGTTAGGGTTAGGGTTAGGGTTAGAGTGAATGAACACCGGAAGAACAATCCAAGAATAGGGTTAGGGTTAGGGTTAGGGTTAGGGTTAGGGTTAGCGTTAGGGTTGGGGTTAGGGTTAGGGTTAGGGTTTTAGGGTTAGGTTTAGGATGAATGAACACCGCAAGAACAATCCAAGATTAGGGTTAGGGTTAGGGTTAGGGTTAGGGTTAGGGTTAGGATGAATGAACACTACAAGAACAATCCAAGATTAGGGTTAGGGTTAGGGTTAGGGTTAGGGTTAGGGTTAGGGTTAGGGTTAGGGTGAATGAACACCGCAAGAACAATCCAAGATTAGGGTTAGGGTTAGGGTTAGGGTTAGGGTTAGGGTTAGGGTTAGGGTTAGGGTTAGGATGAATGAACACCACAAGAACAATCCAAGATTAGGGTTAGGGTTAGGGTTAGGGTTAGGGTTAGGGTTAGGGTTAGGGTTAGGGTTAGGGTTAGGGTTAGAGTTAGGGTTAGGGTTAGGGTTAGGGTTAGGGTTAGGGTTAGGATGAATGAACACCGCAAGAACAATCCAAGATAAGCGTTAGTGTTAGTGTTAGTGTTAGGGTTAGGGTTAGGGTTAGGGTTAGGGTTAGGGTTAGGGTTAGGGTTAGGGTTAGGGTTAGGGTTAGGATGAATGAACACTACAAGAACAATCCAAGATTAGGGTTAGGGTTAGGGTTAGGGTTAGGGTTAGGGTAAATGAACACCGCAAGAACAATCCAAGAATAGGGATAGGGTTAGGGTTAGGGTTAGGGTTAGGGTTAGGGTTAGGGTTAGGGTTAGGGTTAGGGTGAATGAACACCGCAAGAACAATCCAAGAATAGGGTTAGGGTTAGGGTTAGGGTTAGGGTTAGGGTTAGGGTTAGGGTTAGGGTTAGGGTGAATGAACACCGCAAGAACAATCCAAGAATAGGGTTAGGGTTAGGGTTAGGGTTAGGGTTAGGGTTAGGGTTAGGGTTAGGGTTAGAGTGAATGAACGCCGCAAGAACAATCCAAGATTAGGGTTAGGGTTAGGGTTAGGGTTAGGGTTAGGGTTAGGGTTAGGGTTAGGGTTAGGGTTAGGGTTAGGATGAATGAACACTACAAGAACAATCCAAGATTAGGGTTAGGGTTAGGGTTACGGTTAGGGTTAGGGTTAGGGTTAGTGTTAGGGTTAGGGTTAGGCTGAATGAACACCGCAAGAACAATCCAAGATTAGGGTTAGGGTTAGGGTTAGGGTTAGGGTTAGGGTTAGGGTTAGGGTTAGGGTTAGGGTTAGGATGAATGAACACCACAAGAACAATCCAAGATTAGGGTTAGGGTTAGGGTTAGGGTTAGGGTTAGGGTTAGGGTTAGGGTAAGGGTTAGGGTTAGGGTTAGGGTTAGGGTGAATGAACAACGCAAGAACAATCCAAGATTAGGGTTAGGGTTAGGGTTAGGGTTAGGGTTAGGGTTAGGGTTAGGGTGAATGAACACCGCAAGAACAATCCAAGATTAGGGTTAGGGTTAGGGTTAGGGTTAGGGTTAGGGTTAAGGTTAGGGTTAGGGTTAGGGTTAGGGTTAGGGTTAGGGTTAGGGTGAATGAACACCGCAAGAGCAATCCAAGATTAGGGTTAGGGTAAGGGTTAGGGTTAGGGTTAGGGTTAGGGTTAGGGTTAGTTTTAGGGTTAGGGTTAGGGTTAGGGTTAGGGTTAGGGTTAGGGTTAGGGTTAGGGTTAGGGTTAGGATGAATGAACACCGCAAGAACAATCCAAGATAAGGGTTAGGGTTAGGGTTAGGGTTAGGGTTAGGGTTAGGGTTAGGATGAATGAACACCGCAAGAACAATCCAAGATTAGGGTTAGGGTTAGGGTTAGGGTTAGGGTTAGGGTTAGGGGTAGGGTTAGGGTTAGGGTTAGGGTTAGGGTTAGGGTTAGGTTTAGGATGAATGAACACCGCAAGAACAATCCAAGATTAGGGTTAGGGTTAGGGTTAGGGTTAGGGTTAGGGTTAGGGTTAGGGTTAGGGTTAGGGTTAGGGTTA
>NW_028113032.1:92500-100000 GCF_964234715.1 Podarcis melisellensis | reverse complement strand
AGGGTTAGGGTGAATGAACACCGCAAGAACAATCCAAGATTAGGGTTAGGGTTAGGGTTAGGGTTAGGGTTAAGGTTAGGGTTAGGGTTAGGGTTAGGGTTAGGGTTAGGGTTAGGGTTAGGGTGAATGAACACCGCAAGAGCAATCCAAGATTAGGGTTAGGGTAAGGGTTAGGGTTAGGGTTAGGGTTAGTTTTAGGGTTAGGGTTAGGGTTAGGGTTAGGGTTAGGGTTAGGGTTAGGGTTAGGGTTAGGGTTAGGGTTAGGATGAATGAACACCGCAAGAACAATCCAAGATAAGGGTTAGGGTTAGGGTTAGGGTTAGGGTTAGGGTTAGGGTTAGGATGAATGAACACCGCAAGAACAATCCAAGATTAGGGTTAGGGTTAGGGTTAGGGTTAGGGTTAGGGTTAGGGTTAGGGTTAGGGTTAGGGTTAGGGGTAGGGTTAGGGTTAGGGTTAGGGTTAGGGTTAGGGTTAGGGTTAGGGTTAGGGTTAGGTTTAGGATGAATGAACACCGCAAGAACAATCCAAGATTAGGGTTAGGGTTAGGGTTAGGGTTAGGGTTAGGGTTAGGGTTAGGGTTAGGGTTAGGGTTAGGGTTAGGGTTAGGGTTAGGGTGAATGAACACCGCAAGAACAATCCAAGAATAGGGTTAGGGTTAGGGTTAGGGTTAGGGTTAGGGTTAGGGTTAGGGTTAGGGTTAGGGTGAATGAACACCGCAAGAACAATCCAAGAATAGGGTTAGGGTTAGGGTTAGGGTTAGGGTTAGGGTTAGGGTTAGGGTTAGGATTAGGGTTAGGGTTAGAGTTAGGGTTAGGGTTAGGGTTAGGGTTAGGGTTAGGGTGAATGAACACCGCAAGAACAATCCAAGAATAGGGATAGGGTTAGGGTTAGGGTTAGGGTTAGGGTTAGGGTTAGGGTTAGGGTTAGGGTTAGGGTTAGGGTTAGGGTTGGGTTAGGGTTAGGGTTAGGGTTAGGGTGAATGAACACCGCAAGAACAATCCAAGAATAGGGTTAGGGTTAGGGTTAGGGTTAGGGTTAGGGTTAGGGTTAGGGTTAGGGTTAGGGTTAGGGTTAGGGTTAGGGTTAGGATGAATGAACACCACAAGAACAATCCAAGATTAGGGTTAGGGTTAGGGTTAGGGTTAGGGTAAGGGTTAGGGTTAGGGTTAGGGTTAGGGTGAATGAACAACGCAAGAACATCCAAGATTAGGGTTAGGGTTAGGGTTAGGGTTAGGGTTAAGGTTAGGGTTAGGGTTAGGGTTAGGGTTAGGGTTAGGGTTAGGGTTAGGGTTAGGGTTAGGGTGAATGAACACCGCAAGAGCAATCCAAGATTAGGGTTAGGGTAAGGGTAAGGGTTAGGGTTAGGGTTAGTTTTAGGGTTAGGGTTAGGGTTAGGGTTAGGGTTAGGGTTAGGGTTAGGGTTAGGGTTAGGGTTAGGGTTAGGATGAATGAACACCGCAAGAACAATCCAAGATAAGGGTTAGGGTTAGGGTTAGGGTTAGGGTTAGGGTTAGGGTTAGGGTTAGGGTTAGGGTTAGGGTTAGGGTTAGGATGAATGAACACCGCAAGAACAATCCAAGATTAGGGTTAGGGTTAGGGTTAGGGTTAGGGTTAGGGTTAGGGTTAGGGTTAGGGTTAGGGTTAGGGGTAGGGTTAGGGTTAGGGTTAGGGTTAGGTTTAGGATGAATGAACACCGCAAGAACAATCCAAGATAAGGGTTAGGGTTAGGGTTAGGGTTAGGGTAAGGGTTAGGGTTAGGGTTAGGGTTAGGGTGAATGAACAACGCAAGAACAATCCAAGATTAGGGTTAGGGTTAGGGTTAGGGTTAGGGTTAGGGTTAGTGTTAGGGTTAGGGTTAGGGTTAGGGTTAGGGTGAATGAACACCGCAAGAACAATCCAAGATTAGGGTTAGGGTTAGGGTTAGGGTTAGGGTTAAGGTTAGGGTTAGGGTTAGGGTTAGGGTTAGGGTTAGGGTTAGGGTTAGGGTTAGGGTTAGGGTGAATGAACACCGCAAGAGCAATCCAAGATTAGGGTTAGGGTAAGGGTTAGGGTTAGGGTTAGGGTTAGTTTTAGGGTTAGGGTTAGGGTTAGGGTTAGGGTTAGGGTTAGGGTTAGGATGAATGAACACCGCAAGAACAATCCAAGATAAGGGTTAGGGTTAGGGTTAGGGTTAGGGTTAGGGTTAGGGTTAGGGTTAGGATGAATGAACACCGCAAGAACAATCCAAGATTAGGGTTAGGGTTAGGGTTAGGGTTAGGGTTAGGGTTAGGGTTAGGGTTAGGGTTAGGGTTAGGGTTAGGGTTAGGGTTAGGGGTAGGGTTAGGGTTAGGGTTAGGGTTAGGGTTAGGTTTAGGATGAATGAACACCGCAAGAACAATCCAAGATTAGGGTTAGGGTTAGGGTTAGGGTGAATGAACAACGCAAGAACAATCCAAGATTAGGGTTAGGGTTAGGGTTAGGGTTAGGGTTAGGGTTAGGGTTAGGGTGAATGAACACCGCAAGAACAATCCAAGAATAGGGTTAGGGTTAGGGTTAGGGTTAGGGTTAGGGTTAGGGTTAGGGTTAGGGTTAGGGTTAGAGTGAATGAACACCGGAAGAACAATCCAAGAATAGGGTTAGGGTAAGGGTTAGGGTTAGGGTTAGGGTTAGGGTTGGGGTTAGGGTTAGGGTTAGGGTTAGGGTTAGGGTTAGGGTTAGGGTTAGGGTTAGGGTTAGGGTTAGGGTTAGGGTTAGGTTTAGGATGAATGAACACCGCAAGAACAATCCAAGATTAGGGTTAGGGTTAGGGTTAGGGTTAGGGTTAGGGTTAGGGTTAGGATGAATGAACACTACAAGAACAATCCAAGATTAGGGTTAGGGTTAGGGTTAGGGTTAGGGTTAGGGTTAGGGTTAGGGTTAATGAACACCGCAAGAACAATCCAAGATTAGGGTTAGGGTTAGGGTTAGGGTTAGGGTTAGGGTTAGGGTTAGGGTTAGGGTTAGGGTTAGGGTTAGGGTTAGGGTTAGGATGAATGAACACCACAAGAACAATCCAAGATTAGGGTTAGGGTTAGGGTTAGGGTTAGGGTTAGGGTTAGGGTTAGGGTTAGGGTTAGAGTTAGGGTTAGGGTTAGGGTTAGGGTTAGGGTTAGGGTTAGGGTTAGGGTTAGGGTTAGGGTGAATGAACACCGCAAGAACAATCCAAGATAACGGTTAGTGTTAGTGTTAGTGTTAGTGTTAGTGTTAGTGTTAGGGTTAGGGTTAGGGTTAGGGTTAGGGTTAGGGTTAGGATGAATGAACACTACAAGAACAATCCAAGATTAGGGTTAGGGTTAGGGTTAGGGTTAGGGTTAGGGTTAGGGTTAGGGTAAATGAACACCGCAAGAACAATCCAAGAATAGGGATAGGGTTAGGGTTAGGGTTAGGGTTAGGGTTAGGGTTAGGTTTAGGTTTAGGGTTAGGGTTAGGGTTAGGGTTAGGGTTAGGGTTAGGGTTAGGGTTAGGGTTAGGGTTAGGGTTGGGTTAGGGTTAGGGTTAGGGTTAGGGTGAATGAACACCGCAAGAACAATCCAAGAATAGGGTTAGGGTTAGGGTTAGGGTTAGGGTTAGGGTTAGGGTTAGGGTTAGGGTTAGGGTTAGGGTTAGGGTTAGGGTTAGGGTTAGGATGAATGAACACCACAAGAACAATCCAAGATTAGGGTTAGGGTTAGGGTTAGGGTTAGGGTAAGGGTTAGGGTTAGGGTTAGGGTTAGGGTGAATGAACAACGCAAGAACAATCCAAGATTAGGGTTAGGGTTAGGGTTAGGGTTAGGGTTAGGGTTAGGGTTAGGGTTAGGGTGAATGAACACCGCAAGAACAATCCAAGATTAGGGTTAGGGTTAGGGTTAGGGTTAGGGTTAAGGTTAGGGTTAGGGTTAGGGTTAGGGTTAGGGTTAGGGTTAGGGTTAGGGTTAGGGTGAATGAACACCGCAAGAGCAATCCAAGATTAGGGTTAGGGTAAGGGTAAGGGTTAGGGTTAGGGTTAGGGTTAGGGTTAGGGTTAGGGTTAGGGTTAGGGTTAGGGTTAGGGTTAGGGTTAGGGTTAGGATGAATGAACACCGCAAGAACAATCCAAGATAAGGGTTAGGGTTAGGGTTAGGGTTAGGGTTAGGGTTAGGGTTAGGATGAATGAACACCGCAAGAACAATCCAAGATTAGGGTTAGGGTTAGGGTTAGGGTTAGGGTTAGGGTTAGGGGTAGGGTTAGGGTTAGGGTTAGGGTTAGGGTTAGGGTTAGGGTTAGGGTTAGGTTTAGGATGAATGAACACCGCAAGAACAATCCAAGATAAGGGTTAGGGTTAGGGTTAGGGTTAGGGTAAGGGTTAGGGTTAGGGTTAGGGTTAGGGTGAATGAACAACGCAAGAACAATCCAAGATTAGGGTTAGGGTTAGGGTTAGGGTTAGGGTTAGGGTTAGGGTTAGGGTTAGGGTTAGGGTTAGGGTTAGGGTTAGGGTTAGGGTGAATGAACACCGCAAGAACAATCCAAGATTAGGGTTAGGGTTAGGGTTAGGGTTAGGGTTAAGGTTAGGGTTAGGGTTAGGGTTAGGGTTAGGGTTAGGGTTAGGGTTAGGGTTAGGGTGAATGAACACCGCAAGAGCAATCCAAGATTAGGGTAAGGGTAAGGGTTAGGGTTAGGGTTAGGGTTAGTTTTAGGGTTAGGGTTAGGGTTAGGGTTAGGGTTAGGGTTAGGGTTAGGGTTAGGATGAATGAACACCGCAAGAACAATCCAAGATAAGGGTTAGGGTTAGGGTTAGGGTTAGGGTTAGGGTTAAGGTTAGGATGAATGAACACTGCAAGAACAATCCAAGATTAGGGTTAGGGTTAGGGTTAGGGTTAGGGTTAGGGTTAGGGTTAGGGTTAGGGTTAGGGTTAGGGTTAGGGTTAGGGGTAGGGTTAGGGTTAGGGGTAGGGTTAGGGTTAGGGTTAGGGTTAGGGTTAGGGTTAGGTTTAGGATGAATGAACACCGCAAGAACAATCCAAGATTAGGGTTAGGGTTAGGGTTAGGGTTAGGGTTAGGGTTAGGGTTAGGGTTAGGGTTAGGGTTAGGGTTAGGGTGAATGAACACCGCAAGAACAATCCAAGAATAGGGTTAGGGTTAGGGTTAGGGTTAGGGTTAGGGTTAGGGTTAGGGTTAGGGTTAGGGTTAGGGTTAGAGTGAATGAACACCGGAAGAACAATCCAAGAATAGGGTTAGGGTTAGGGTTAGGGTTAGGGTTAGGGTTAGGGTTAGGGTTAGGGTTAGGGTTGGGGTTAGGGTTAGGGTTAGGGTTAGGGTTAGGGTTAGGGTTAGGGTTAGGGTTAGGTTTAGGATGAATGAACACCGCAAGAACAATCCAAGATTAGGGTTAGGGTTAGGGTTAGGGTTAGGGTTAGGGTTAGGGTTAGGGTTAGGGTTAGGGTTAGGGTTAGGGTTAGGGTTAGGGTTAGGATGAATGAACACTACAAGAACAATCCAAGATTAGGGTTAGGGTTAGGGTTAGGGTTAGGGTTAGGGTTAGGGTGAATGAACACCGCAAGAACAATCCAAGATTAGGGTTAGGGTTAGGGTTAGGGTTAGGGTTAGGGTTAGGGTTAGGGTTAGGGTTAGGGTTAGGGTTAGGATGAATGAACACCACAAGAACAATCCAAGATTAGGGTTAGGGTTAGGGTTAGGGTTAGGGTTAGGGTTAGGGTTAGGGTTAGGGTTAGGGTTAGGGTTAGGGTTAGGATGAATGAACACCGCAAGAACAATCCAAGATAAGGGTTAGTGTTAGTGTTAGTGTTAGTGTTAGTGTTAGGGTTAGGGTTAGGGTTAGGGTTAGGGTTAGGATGAATGAACACTACAAGAACAATCCAAGATTAGGGTTAGGGTTAGGGTTAGGGTTAGGGTTAGGGTTAGGGTTAGGGTTAGGGTTAGGGTAAATGAACACCGCAAGAACAATCCAAGAATAGGTATAGGGTTAGGGTTAGGGTTAGGGTTAGGGTTAGGGTTAGGGTTAGGGTTAGGGTTAGGGTTAGGGTTAGGGTTAGAGTGAATGAACACCGCAAGAACAATCCAAGAATAGGGTTAGGGTTAGGGTTAGGGTTAGGGTTAGGGTTAGGGTTAGGGTTAGGGTTAGGGTTAGAGTGAATGAATACCGCAAGAACAATCCAAGATTAGGGTTAGGGTTAGGGTTAGGGTTAGGGTTAGGGTTAGGGTTAGGGTTAGGGTTAGGGTTAGGGTTAGGGTTAGGATTAGGATGAATGAACACTACAAGAACAATCCAAGATTAAGGTTAGGGTTAGGGTTAGGGTTAGGGTTAGGGTTAGGGTTAGGGTTAGGGTTAGGATGAATGAACACCGCAAGAACAATCCAAGATTAGGGTTAGGGTTAGGGTTAGGGTTAGGGTTAGGGTTAGGGTTAGGGTTAGGGTTAGGGTTAGGGTTAGGGTTAGGGTTAGGATGAATGAACACCACAAGAACAATCCAAGATTAGGGTTAGGGTTAGGGTTAGGGTTAGGGTTAGGGTTAGGGTTAGGGTAAGGGTTAGGGTTAGGGTTAGGGTTAGGGTGAATGAACAACGCAAGAACAATCCAAGATTAGGGTTAGGGTTAGGGTTAGGGTTAGGGTTAGGGTTAGGGTTAGGGTTAGGGTTAGGGTTAGGGTTAGGGTTAGGGTTAGGGTTAGGATGAATGAACACCACAAGAACAATCCAAGATTAGGGTTAGGGTTAGGGTTAGGGTTAGGGTTAGGGTTAGGGTTAGCGTAAGGGTTAGGGTTAGGGTTAGGGTTAGGGTGAATGAACAACGCAAGAACAATCCAAGATTAGGGTTAGGGTTAGGGTTAGGGTTAGGGTTAGGGTTAGGGTTAGGGTTAGGGTTAGGGTTAGGGTTAGGGTTAGGGTTAGGGTTAGGGTTAGGGTGAATGAACACCGCAAGAACAATCCAAGATTAGGGTTAGGGTTAGGGTTAGGGTTAGGGTTAAGGTTAGGGTTAGGGTTAGGGTTAGGGTTAGGGTTAGGGTTAGGGTGAATGAACACCGCAAGAGCAATCCAAGATTAGGGTTAGGGTAAGGGTAAGGGTTAGGGTTAGGGTTAGTTTTAGGGTTAGGGTTAGGGTTAGGGTTAGGGTTAGGGTTAGGGTTAGGATGAATGAACACCGCAAGAACAATCCAAGATAAGGGTTAGGGTTAGGGTTAGGGTTAGGGTTAGGGTTAGGGTTAGGGTTAGGGTTAGGGTTAGGATGAATGAACACCGCAAGAACAATCCAAGATTAGGGTTAGGGTTAGGGTTAGGGTTAGGGTTAGGGTTAGGGGTAGGGTTAGGGTTAGGGTTAGGGTTAGGGTTAGGGTTAGGGTTAGGGTTAGGGTTAGGGTTAGGTTTAGGATGAATGAACACCGCAAGAACAATCCAAGATTAGGGTTAGGGTTAGGGTTAGGGTTAGGGTTAGGGTTAGGGTTAGGGTTAGGGTTAGGGTTAGGGTTAGGGTTAGGGTGAATGAACACCGCAAGAACAATCCAAGAA
>NW_028113032.1:80000-82500 GCF_964234715.1 Podarcis melisellensis | reverse complement strand
AACACCGCAAGAACAATCCAAGATAAGGGTTAGTGTTAGTGTTAGTGTTAGTGTTAGTGTTAGGGTTAGGGTTAGGGTTAGGGTTAGGGTTAGGGTTAGGGTTAGGGTTAGGGTTAGGGTTAGGGTTAGGGTTAGGGTTAGGTTTAGGATGAATGAACACCGCAAGAACAATCCAAGATTAGGGTTAGGGTTAGGGTTAGGGTTAGGGTTAGGGTTAGGGTTAGGGTTAGGGTTAGGGTTAGGGTTAGGGTTAGGGTTAGGATGAATGAACACCACAAGAACAATCCAAGATTAGGGTTAGGGTTAGGGTTAGGGTTAGGGTTAGGGTTAGGGTTAGGGTTAGGGTTAGGGTTAGGGTTAAGGTTAGGGTTAGGGTTAGGGTTAGGGTTAGGGTTAGGATGAATGAACACCGCAAGAACAATCCAAGATTAGGGTTAGGGTTAGGGTTAGGGTTAGGGTTAGGGTTAGGGTTAGGGTTAGGGTTAGGGTTAGGGTTAGGATGAATGAACACTACAAGAACAATCCAAGATTAGGGTTAGGGTTAGGGTTAGGGTTAGGGTTAGGGTTAGGGTTAGGGTTAGGGTTAGGGTTAGGGTTAGGGTGAATGAACACCGCAAGAACAATCCAAGAATAGGGATAGGGATAGGGATAGGGTTAGGGTTAGGGTTAGGGTTAGGGTTAGGGTTAGGGTTAGGGTTAGGGTTAGGGTTAGGGTTAGGGTTAGGGTTGGGTTAGGGTTAGGGTTAGGGTGAATGAACACCGCAAGAACAATCCAAGAATAGGGTTAGGGTTAGGGTTAGGGTTAGGGTTAGGGTTAGGGTTAGAGTTAGGGTTAGGGTTAGGTTTAGGATGAATGAACACCGCAAGAACAATCCAAGATTAGGGTTAGGGTTAGGGTTAGGGTTAGGGTTAGGGTTAGGGTTAGGGTTAGGGTTAGGATGAATGAACACTACAAGAACAATCCAAGATTAGGGTTAGGGTTAGGGTTAGGGTTAGGGTTAGGGTTAGGGTTAGGGTTAGGGTGAATGAACACCGCAAGAACAATCCAAGATTAGGGTTAGGGTTAGGGTTAGGGTTAGGGTTAGGGTTAGGGTTAGGGTTAGGGTTAGGATGAATGAAGACCACAAGAACAATCCAAGATTAGGGTTAGGGTTAGGGTTAGGGTTAGGGTTAGGGTTAGGGTTAGGATGAATGAACACCGCAAGAACAATCCAAGATTAGGGTTAGGGTTAGGGTTAGGGTTAGGGCTAGGGTTAGGGTTAGGGTTAAGGTTAAGGTTAGGGTTAGGGTTAGGGTTAGGGTTAGGGTTAGGGTTAGCGTTAGCGTTAGCGTTAGCGTTAGGGTGAATGAACACCGCAAGAGCAATCCAAGATTAGGGTTAGGGTTAGGGTTAGGGTTAGGGTTAGGGTTAGGGTTAGGGTTAGGGTTAGGGTTAGGGTTAGGGTGAATGAACACCGCAAGAACAATCCAAGATTAGGGTTAGGGTTAGGGTTAGGGTTAGGGTTAGGGTAAGGGTTAGGGTTAGGGTGAATGAACACCGCAAGAACAATCCAAGATTAGGGTTAGGGTTAGGGTTAGGGTTAGGGTGAATGAACACCGCAAGAACAATCCAAGATTAGGGTTAGGGTTAGGGTTAGGGTTAGGGTTAGGGTTAGGGTTAGGGTGAATGAACACCGCAAGAACAATCCAAGAATAGGGTTAGGGTTAGGGTTAGGGTTAGGGTTAGGGTTAGGGTTAGGGTTAGGGTTAGGGTTAGGGGTAGGGTTAGGGTTAGGGTTAGGGTTAGGATGAATGAACACTGCAAGAACAATCCAAGATAAGGGTTAGGGTTCGGGTTCGGGTTCGGGTTAGGGTTAGGGTTAGGGTTAGGGTTAGGATGAATGAACACCACAAGAACAATCCAAGATTAGGGTTAGGGTTAGGGTTAGGGTTAGGGTTAGGGTTAGGGTTAGGGTTAGGGTTAGGGTGAATGAACACCGCAAGAACAATCCAAGAATAGGGTTAGGGTTAGGGTTGGGGTTAGGGTTAGGGTTAGGGTTAGGGTTACGATTAGGGTTAGGGTTAGAGTTAGGGTTAGGGTTAGGGTTAGGGTTAGGGTTAGGGTGAATGAACACCGCAAGAACAATCCAAGAATAGGGTTAGGGTTAGGGTTAGGGTTAGGGTTAGGGTTAGGGTTAGGGTTAGGGTTAGGATGAGTGAACACCACAAGAACAATCCATGATTAGGGTAAGGGTTAGGGTTAGGGTTAGAGTTAGGGTTAGGGTTGGGGTTAGGGTTAGGGTTAGGGTTAGGGTTAGGGTTAGGGTTAGGGTTAGGGTTAGGGTTAGGGTTAGGATGAATGAACACCGCAAGAACAATCCAAGATTAGGGTTAGGGTTAGGGTTAGGGTTAGGGTTAGGGTTAGGGTTAGGGTTAGGGTTAGTGTTAGGGTTAGGGTTAGGATTAGGGTTAGGATGAATGAACACCACAAGAACAATCCAAGATTAGGGTTAGGGTTAGG
>NW_028113032.1:70000-75000 GCF_964234715.1 Podarcis melisellensis | reverse complement strand
GTTAGGGTTAGGGTTAGGGTTAGGGTTAGGGTTAGGGTTAGGGTTAGGGTTAGGGTTAGGGTTAGGGTTAGGGTTAGGGTTAGGGTTAGGGTTAGGATGAATGAAAACCACAAGAATAATCCAAGATTAGGGTTAGGGTTAGGGTTAGAGTTAGGGTTAGGGTTAGGGTTAGGGGTAGGGTTAGGGTTAGGGTTAGGGTTAGGATGAATGAACACTGCAAGAACAATACAAGATAAGGGTTAGGGTTAGGGTTAGGGTTAGGGTTAGGGTTAGGGTTAGGGTTAGGGTTAGGGTTAGGGTTAGGGTTAGGGTTAGGTTTAGAATGAATGAACACCGCAAGAACAATCCAAGAATAGGGTTGGGGTTAGGGTTCGGGTTCGGGTTAGGGTTAGGGTTAGGGTTAGGGTTAGGGTTAGGGTGAATGAACACCGCAAGAACAATCCAAGATTAGGGTTAGGGTTAGGGTTAGGGTTAGGGTTAGGGTTAGGGTTAGGGTTAGGGTTAGGGTTAGGGTTAGGGTTAGGATGAATGAACACCACAAGAACAATCCAAGATTAGGGTTAGGGTTAGGGTTAGGGTTAGGGTTAGGGTTAGGGTTAGGGTTAGGGTTAGGGTTAGGGTTAGGGTTAGGGTTAGGGTTAGGGTTAGGGTGAATGAACACCGCAAGAACAATCCAAGAATAGGGTTAGGGTTAGGGTTGGGGTTAGGGTTAGGGTTAGGGTTAGAGTTAGGGTTAGGGTTAGGGTTAGGGTTAGGGTTAGGGTTAGGGTTAGGGTGAATGAACACCGCAAGAACAATCCAAGAATAGGGTTAGGGTTAGGGTTAGGGTTAGGGTTAGGGTTAGGGTTAGGGTTAGGGTTAGGGTTAGGGTTAGGATGAGTGAACACCACAAGAACAATCCAAGATTAGGGTAAGGGTTAGGGTTAGGGTTAGAGTTAGGGTTAGGGTTGGGGTTAGGGTTAGGGTTAGGGTTAGGGTTAGGGTTAGGGTTAGGGTTAGGGTTAGGGTTAGGGTTAGGGTTAGGGTTAGGGTTAGGGTTAGGATGAATGAACACTACAAGAACAATCCAAGATTAGGGTTAGGGTTAGGGTTAGGGTTAGGGTTAGGGTTAGGGTGAATGAACACCGCAAGAACAATCCAAGATTAGGGTTATGGTTAGGGTTAGGGTTAGGGTTAGGGTTAGGGTTAGGGTTAGGATTAGGGTTAGGATGAATGAACACCACAAGAACAATCCAAGATTAGGGTTAGGGTTAGGGTTAGGGTTAGGGTTAGGGTTAGGGTTAGGGTTAGGGTTAGGGTTAGGGTGAATGAACACCGCAAGAACAATCCAAGAATAGGGTTAGGGTTAGGGTTAGGGTTAGGGTTAGGGTTAGGGTTAGGGTTAGGGTTAGGGTTAGGGTGAATGAACACCGCAAGAACAATCCAAGAATAGGGTTAGGGTTAGGGTTAGGGTTAGGGTTAGGGTTAGGGTTAGGGTTAGGATTAGGGTTAGGATTAGGGTTAGGGTTAGGGTTAGGGTTAGGGTTAGGGTTAGGGTTAGGGTTAGGGTTAGGGTTAGGGTTAGGGTTAGGGTTAGGGTTAGGGTTAGGGTTAGGGTTGGGATGAGTGAACACCACAAGAACAATCCAAGATTAGTGTAAGGGTTAGGGTTAGGGTTAGGGTTAGGGTTAGGGTTAGGGTTAGGGTTAGGGTTAGGGTTAGGGTTAGGGTTAGGGTTAGGGTTAGGGTTAGGGTTAGGGTTAGGATGAATGAACACCGCAAGAACAATCCAAGATAAGGGTTAGTGTTAGTGTTAGGGTTAGGGTTAGGGTTAGGGTTAGGGTTAGGGTTAGGGTTAGGTTTAGGATGAATGAACACCGCAAGAACAATCCAAGATTAGGGTTAGGGTTAGGGTTAGGGTTAGGGTTAGGGTTAGGGTTAGGATGAATGAACACTACAAGAACAATCCAAGATTAGGGTTAGGGTTAGGGTTAGGGTTAGGGTTAGGGTTAGGGTTAGGGTTAGGGTTAGGGTTAGGGTGAATGAACACCGCAAGAACAATCCAAGAATAGGGATAGGGTTAGGGTTAGGGTTAGGGTTAGGGTGAATGAACACCGCAAGAACAATCCAAGAATAGGGTTAGGGTTAGGGTTAGGGTTAGGGTTAGGTATAGGGTTAGGGTTAGGGTTAGGGTTAGAGTGAATGAACACCGGAAGAACAATCCAAGAATAGGGTTAGGGTTAGGGTTAGGGTTAGGGTTAGGGTTAGGGTTAGGGTTAGGGTTAGGGTTAGGGTTAGGGTTAGGGTTAGGGTTAGGGTTAGGGTTAGAGTTAGGGTTAGGGTTCGGTTTAGGATGAATGAACACCGCAAGAACAATCCAAGATTAGGGTTAGGGTTTGGGTTAGGGTTAGGGTTAGGGTTAGGGTTAGGGTTAGGGTTAGGGTTGGGGTTAGGGTTAGGGTTAGGGTTAGGATGAATGAAAACCACAAGAATAATCCAAGATTAGGGTTAGGGTTAGGGTTAGGGTTAGGGTTAGGGTTAGGGTTAGGGTTAGGGTTAGGGTTAGGATTAGGTGTAGGATGAATGAACACCGCAAGAACAATCCAAGATTAGGGTTAGGGTTAGGGTTAGGGTTAGGGTTAGGGTTGGGGTTAGAGTTAGGGTTAGGGTTAGGGTTAGGGTTAGGGTTAGGGTTAGGGTTAGGGTGAATGAACACCACAAGAACAATCCAAGATTAGGGTTAGGGTTAGGGTTAGGGTTAGGGTTAGGGTTAGGGTTAGGGTTAGGGTTAGGGTTAGGGTTAGGGTTAGGGTTAGGGTTAGGGATAGGATGAATGAACACCACAAGAACAATCCAAGATTAGGGTTAGGGTTAGGGTTAGGGTTAGGGTTAGGGTTAGGGTTAGGGTTAGGGTTAGGGTTTATGGTTAGGGTTAGGGTGAATGAACACCGCAAGAACAATCCAAGAATAGGGTTAGGGTTAGGGTTAGGGTTAGGGATAGGGTTAGGGTTAGGGTTAGGGTTAGGGTTAGGGGTAGGGTTAGGGTTAGGGTTAGGGTTAGGGTTAGGAAGAATGAACACTGCAAGAACAATCCAAGATAAGGGTTAGGGTTAGGGTTAGGGTTAGGGTTAGGGTTAGGGTTAGGGTTAGGGTTAGGGTTAGGGTTAGGGTTAGGGTTAGGGTTAGGGTTAGGGTTAGGGTTAGGTTTAGGATGAATGAACACCGCAAGAACAATCCAAGATTAGGGTTAGGGTTAGGGTTAGGGTTAGGGTTAGGGTTAGGGTTAGCGTTAGGGTTAGGGTTAGGGTTAGGGTTAGCGTTAGGGTTAGGATGAATGAACACTACAAGAACAATCCAAGATTAGGGTTAGGGTTAGGGTTAGGGTTAGGGTTAGGGTTAGGGTTAGGGTTAGGGTTAGGGTTAGGGTTAGGGTTAGGGTTAGGGTTAGGGTTAGGATGAATGAACACCACAAGAACAATCCAAGATTAGGGTTAGGGTTAGGGTTAGGGTTAGGGTTAGGGTTAGGGTTAGGGTTAGGGTTAGGGTTAGGGTTAGGGTGAATGAACACCGCAAGAACAATCCAAGAATAGGGTTAGGGTTAGGGTTAGGGTTAGGGTTAGGGTTAGGATTAGGGTTAGGGTTAGGGTTAGAGTTAGGTTTAGGGTTAGGGTAAGGGTTAGGGTTAGGGTTAGGGTGAATGAACACCGCAAGAACAATCCAAGAATAGGGTTAGGGTTAGGGTTAGGGTTAGGGTTAGGGTTAGGGTTAGGGTTAGGGTTAGGGTTAGGGTTAGGGTTAGGGTTAGGGTTAGGGTTAGAGTTAGGGTTAGGGTAAGGGTTAGGGTTAGGGTTAGGGTGAATGAACACCGCAAGAACAATCCAAGAATAGGGTTAGGGTTAGGGTTAGGGTTAGGGTTAGGGTTAGGGTTAGGGTTAGGGTTAGGGTTAGGGTTAGGGTTAGGATGAGTGAACACCACAAGAACAATCCAAGATTAGGGTAAGGGTTAGGGTTAGGGTTAGGGTTAGGGTTAGGGTTAGGGTTAGGGTTAGGGTTAGGGTTTGGGGTTGGGGTTAGGGTTAGGGTTAGGGTTAGGGTTAGGGTTAGGGTTAGGGTTAGGATGAATGAACACTACAAGAACAATCCAAGATTAGGGTTAGGGTTAGGGTTAGGGTTAGGGTTAGGGTTAGGGTTAGGGTTAGGGTTAGGGTGAATGAACACCGCAAGAACAATCCAAGATTAGGGTTAGGGTTAGGGTTAGGGTTAGGGTTAGGGTTAGGGTTAGGGTTAGGGTTAGCGTTAGGGTTAGCGTTAGGGTTAGCGTTAGGGTTAGGATGAATGAACACCGCAAGAACAATCCAAGATAAGGGTTAGTGTTAGTGTTAGTGTTAGTGTTAGTGTTAGTGTTAGGGTTAGGGTTAGGGTTGGGGTTGGGGTTAGGGTTAGGGTTAGGGTTAGGGTTAGGGTTAGGGTTAGGGTTAGGGTTAGGGTTAGGGTTAGGGTTAGGATGAATGAACACTACAAGAACAATCCAAGATTAGGGTTAGGGTTAGGGTTAGGGTTAGGGTTAGGGTTAGGGTTAGGGTTAGGGTTAGGGTTAGGGTTAGGGTTAGGGTTAGGGTTAGGGTTAGGGTGAATGAACACCGCAAGAACAATCCAAGATTAGGGTAAGGGTTAGGGTTAGGGTTAGGGTTAGGGTTAGGATTAGGGTTAGGGTTAGAGTTAGGGTTAGGGTTAGGGTTAGGGTTAGGGTTAGGGTTAGGGTTAGGGTTAGGGTTAGGGTTAGGGTTAGGGTTAGGGTTAGGATGAATGAACACTACAAGAACAATCCAAGATTAGGGTTAGGGTTAGGGTTAGGGTTAGGGTTAGGGTTAGGGTTAGGGTTAGGGTTAGGGTTAGGGTTAGGGTGAATGAACACCGCAAGAACAATCCAAGATTAGGGTTAGGGTTAGGGTTAGGGTTAGGGTTAGGGTTAGGGTTAGGGTTAGGGTTAGGATTAGGGTTAGGGTTAGAGTTAGGGTTAG
>NW_028113032.1:30000-32500 GCF_964234715.1 Podarcis melisellensis | reverse complement strand
AACAATCCAGGATTAGGGTAAGGGTTAGGGTTAGGGTTAGGGTTAGGGTTGGGGTTAGGGTTAGGGTTAGGGTTAGGGTTAGGGTTAGGGTTAGGGTTAGGGTTAGAGTGAATGAACACCGGAAGAACAATCCAAGAATAGGGTTAGGGTTAGGGTTAGGGTTAGGGTTAGGGTTAGGGTTAGGGTTAGGGTTAGGGTTAGGGTTAGGGTTAGGATGAATGAACACCGCAAGAACAATCCAAGAGTAGGGTTAGGGTTAGGGTTAGGGTTAGGGTTAGGGTTAGGGTTAGGGTTAGGGTTAGGATGAATGAACACCGCAAGAACATTCCAAGATAAGGGTTAGT
Organism: Podarcis melisellensis; assembly: GCF_964234715.1. NCBI lineage: Eukaryota > Metazoa > Chordata > Lepidosauria > Squamata > Lacertidae > Podarcis > Podarcis melisellensis. The sequence goes on along the minus strand of NW_028113032.1, from coordinate 32,156 downwards.
GTTAGTGTTAGTGTTAGTGTTAGTGTTAGTGTTAGGGTTAGGGTTAGGGTTAGGGTTAGGGTTAGGGTTAGGGTTAGGGTTAGGGTTAGGTTTAGGATGAATGCACACCGCAAGAACAATCCAAGATTAGGGTTAGGGTTAGGGTTAGGGTTAGGGTTAGGGTTAGGGTTAGGGTTAGGGTTAGGGTTAGGGTTAGGGTTAAGGTTAGGATGAATGAACACCACAAGAACAATCCAAGATTAGGGTTAGGGTTAGGGTTAGGGTTAGGGTTGGGGTTAGGGTTGGGGTTAGGGTTAGGGTTAGGGTTAGGGTTAGGGTTAGGGTTAGGGTTAGGGTTAGGGTTAGGGTGAATGAACACCGCAAGAACAATCCAAGAATAGGGTTAGGGTTAGGGTTAGGGTTAGGGTTAGGGTTAGGGTTAGGGTTAGGGTTAGGGTTAGGGTTTTGGTTAGGGTTAGGATGAATGAACACCGCAAGAACAATCCAAGATTAGGGTTAGGGTTAGGGTTAGGGTTAGGGTTAGGGTTAGGGTTAGGGTTGGGGTTAGGGTTAGGGTTAGGGTTAGGGTTAGGGTTAGGGTTAGGGTTAGGGTTAGGGTTAGGGTTAGGGTTAGGTTTAGGATGAATGAACACCGCAAGAACAATCCAAGATTAGGGTTAGGGTTAGGGTTAGGGTTAGGGTAAGGATGAATGAACACTACAAGAACAATCCAAGATTAGGGTTAGGGTTAGGGTTAGGGTTAGGGTTAGGGTTAGGGTTAGGGTTAGGGTTAGGGTTAGGGTTAGGGTGAATGAACACCGCAAGAACAATCCAAGAATAGGGTTAGGGTTAGGGTTAGGGTTAGGGTTAGGGTTAGGGTTAGGGTTAGGGTTAGGGTTAGGGTTAGGGTTAGGGTAAGGGTTAGGGTTGGGTTAGGGTTAGGGTTAGGGTGAATGAACACCGCAAGAACAATCCAAGAATAGGGTTAGGGTTAGGGTTAGGGTTAGGGTTAGGGTTAGGGTTAGGGTTAGGGTTAGGGTTAGAGTGAATGAACACCGGAAGAACAATCCAAGAATAGGGTTAGGGTTAGGGTTAGGGTTAGGGTTAGGGTTAGGGTTAGGGTGAATGAACACCGCAAGAACAATCCAAGAATAGGGTTAGGGTTAGGGTTAGGGTTAGGGTTAGGGTTAGGGTTAGGGTTAGGGTTAGGATGAATGAACACCGCAAGAACAATCCAAGATTAGGGTTAGGGTTAGGGTTAGGGTTAGGGTTAGGGTTAGGGTTAGGGTTAGGGTTAGGGTTAGGATGAATGAACACCGCAAGAACATTCCAAGATAAGGGTTAGTGTTAGTGTTAGTGTTAGGGTTAGGGTTAGGGTTAGGGTTAGGGTTAGGGTTAGGGTTAGGGTTAGGGTTAGGGTTAGGGTTAGGTTTAGGATGAATGAACACCGCAAGAACAATCCAAGATTAGGGTTAGGGTTAGGGTTAGGGTTAGGGTTAGGGTTAGGATTAGGGTTAGGGTTAGGGTTAGGGTTAGGATGAATGAACACTACAAGAACAATCCAAGATTAGGGTTAGGGTTAGGGTTAGGGTTAGGGTTAGGGTTAGGGTTAGGGTTAGGGTTAGGGTTAGGGTTAGGGTTAGGGTTAGGGTTAGGATGAGTGAACACCACAAGAACAATCCAGGATTAGGGTAAGGGTTAGGGTTAGGGTTGGGGTTAGGGTTAGGGTTAGGGTTAGGGTTAGGGTTAGGGTTAGTCTTAGGGTTAGGGTTAGGGTTAGGGTTAGAGTGAATGAACACCGGAAGAACAATCCAAGAATAGGGTTAGGGTTAGGGTTAGGGTTAGGGTTAGGGTTAGGGTTAGGGTTAGGGTTAGGGTTAGGGTTAGGATGAATGAACACTACAAGAACAATCCAAGATTAGGGTTAGGGTTAGGGTTAGGGTTAGGGTGAATGAACACCGCAAGAACAATCCAAGATTAGGGTTAGGGTTAGGGTTAGGGTTAGGGTTAGGGTTAGGGTTAGGGTTAGGGTGAATGAACACCGCAAGAACAATCCAAGAATAGGGTTAGGGTTAGGGTTAGGGTTAGGGTTAGGGTTAGGGTTAGGGTTAGGGTTAGGGTTAGGGTTAGGGTTAGGGTTAGGGTTAGGGTTAGTATGAATGAACACCACAAGAACA
>NW_028113032.1:20000-25000 GCF_964234715.1 Podarcis melisellensis | reverse complement strand
GAATGAACACTACAAGAACAATCCAAGATTAGGGTTAGGGTTAGGGTTAGGGTTAGGGTTAGGGTTAGGGTTAGGGTTAGGGTAAGGGTTAGGGTTAGGGTTAGGGTTAGGGTTAGGGTTAGGGTGAATGAACACCGCAAGAACAATCCAAGAATAGGGATAGGGTTAGTGTTAGGGTTAGGGTTAGGGTTAGGGTTAGGGTTAGGGTAAGGGTTAGGGTTGGGTTAGGGTTAGGGTTAGGGTTAGGGTGAATGAACACCGCAAGAACAATCCAAGAATAGGGTTAGGGTTAGGGTTAGGGTTAGGGTTAGGGTTAGGGTTAGGGCTAGGGTTAGGGTTAGGGTTAGGGTTAGGGTTAGGGTTAGGGTTAGGGTTAGGGTTAGGGTTAGAGTGAATGAACACCGGAAGAACAATCCAAGAATAGGGTTAGGGTTAGGGTTAGGGTTAGGGTTAGGGTTAGGGTTAGGGTTAGGGTTAGGGTTAGGGTGAGGGTTAGGGTTAGGGTTAGGGTGAATGAACACCGCAAGAACAATTCAAGATTAGGGTTAGGGTTAGGGTTAGGGTTAGGGTTAGGGTTAGGGTTAGGGTGAATGAACACCGCAAGAACAATCCAAGATTAGGGTTAGGGTTAGGGTTAGGGTTAGGGTTAGGGTTAGGGTTAGGGTTAGGGTTAGGGTTAGGGTTAGGGTTAGGGTGAATGAACACCGCAAGAACAATCCAAGAATAGGGTTAGGGTTAGGGTTAGGGTTAGGGTTAGGGTTAGGGTTAGGGTTAGGGTTAGGGTTAGGGTTAGGATGAATGAACACCGCAAGAACAATCCAAGATTAGGGTTAGGGTTAGGGTTAGGGTTAGGGTTAGGGTTAGGGTTAGGGTTAGGGTTAGGATGAATGAACACCGCAACAACAATCCAAGATAAGGGTTAGTGTTAGTGTTAGTGTTAGTGTTAGTGTTAGTGTTAGGGTTAGGGTTAGGGTTAGGGTTAGGGTTAGGGTTAGGGTTAGGGTTAGGGTTAGGGTTAGGGTTAGGGTTAGGGTTAGAGTGAATGAACACCGGAAGAACAATCCAAGAATAGGGTTAGGGTTAGGGTTAGGGTTAGGGTTAGGGTTAGGGTTAGGGTTAGGGTTAGGATGAATGAACACTACAAGAACAATCCAAGATTAGGGTTAGGGTTAGGGTTAGGGTTAGGGTGAATGAACACCGCAAGAACAATCCAAGATTAGGGTTAGGGTTAGGGTTAGGGTTAGGGTTAGGGTTAGGGTTAGGGTTAGGGTTAGGGTTAGGGTAAGGGTTAGGGTTAGGGTGAATGAACACCGCAAGAACAATCCAAGAATAGGGTTAGGGTTAGGGTTAGGGTTAGGGTTAGGATGAATGAACACCACAAGAACAATCCAAGATTAGGGTTAGGGTTAGGGTTAGGGTTGGGGTTAGGGTTGGGGTTAGGGTTAGGGTTAGGGTTAGGGTTAGGGTTAGGGTTAGGGTAAGGATGAATGAACACTACAAGAACAATCCAAGATTAGGGTTAGGGTTAGGGTTAGGGTTAGGGTTAGGGTTAGGGTTAGGGTTAGGGTTAGGGTTAGGGTTAGGGTAAGGGTTAGGGTTAGGGTTAGGGTTAGGGTTAGGGTTAGGGTGAATGAACACCGCAAGAACAATCCAAGAATAGGGATAGGGTTAGTGTTAGGGTTAGGGTTAGGGTTAGGGTTAGGGTTAGGGTTAGGGTAAGGGTTAGGGTTGGGTTAGGGTTAGGGTTAGGGTTAGGGTGAATGAACACCGCAAGAACAATCCAAGAATAGGGTTAGGGTTAGGGTTAGGGTTAGGGTTAGGGTTAGGGTTAGGGCTAGGGTTAGGGTTAGGGTTAGGGTTAGGGTTAGGGTTAGGGTTAGGGTTAGAGTGAATGAACACCGGAAGAACAATCCAAGAATAGGGTTAGGGTTAGGGTTAGGGTTAGGGTTAGGGTTAGGGTTAGGGTTAGGGTTAGGGTTAGGGTTAGGGTTAGGGTTAGGGTGAGGGTTAGGGTTAGGGTTAGGGTGAATGAACACCGCAAGAACAATCCAAGATTAGGGTTAGGGTTAGGGTTAGGGTTAGGGTTAGGGTTAGGGTTAGGGTTAGGGTTAGGGTTAGGGTGAATGAACACCGCAAGAACAATCCAAGATTAGGGTTAGGGTTAGGGTTAGGGTTAGGGTTAGGGTTAGGGTTAGGGTTAGGGTTAGGGTTAGGGTTAGGGTTAGGGTTAGGGTTAGGGTTAGGGTTAGGGTGAATGAACACCGCAAGAACAATCCAAGAATAGGGTTAGGGTTAGGGTTAGGGTTAGGGTTAGGGTTAGGGTTAGGGTTAGGGTTAGGGTTAGGGTTAGGATGAATGAACACCGCAAGAACAATCCAAGATTAGGGTTAGGGTTAGGGTTAGGGTTAGGGTTAGGGTTAGGGTTAGGGTTAGGATGAATGAACACCGCAACAACAATCCAAGATAAGGGTTAGTGTTAGTGTTAGTGTTAGTGTTAGTGTTAGTGTTAGTGTTAGGGTTAGGGTTAGGGTTAGGGTTAGGGTTAGGGTTAGGGTTAGGGTTAGGGTTAGGGTGAATGAACACCGCAAGAACAATCCAAGAATAGGGTTAGGGTTAGGGTTAGGGTTAGGGTTAGGGTTAGGGTTAGGGTTAGGGTTAGGATTAGGGTTAGGGTTAGAGTTAGGGTTAGGGTTAGGGTTAGGGTGAATGAACACCGCAAGAACAATCCAAGAATAAGGTTAGGGTTAGGGTTAGGGTTAGGGTTAGGGTTAGGGTTAGGGTTAGGGTTAGGGTTAGGGTTAGGGTTAGGGTTAGGGTTAGGGTTAAGGTTAGGATGAATGAACACCACAAGAACAATCCAAGATTAGGGTTAGGGTTAGGGTTAGGGTTAGGGTTGGGGTTAGGGTTGGGGTTAGGGTTAGGGTTAGGGTTAGGGTTAGGGTTAGGGTTAGGGTTAGGGTTAGGTTTAGGATGAATTAACACCGCAAGAACAATCCAAGATTAGGGTTAGGGTTAGGGTTAGGGTTAGGGTTAGGGTTAGGGTTAGGGTTAGGGTTAGGGTTAGGATGAATGAACACTACAAGAACAATCCAAGATTAGGGTTAGGGTTAGGGTTAGGGTTAGGGTTAGGGTTAGGGTTAGGGTTAGGGTTAGGGTTAGGGTTAGGGTTGGGTTAGGGTTAGGGTTAGGGTTAGGGTGAATGAACACCGCAAGAACAATCCAAGATTAGGGTTAGGGTTAGGGTTAGGGTTAGGGTAAGGGTTAGGATGAATGAACACTACAAAAACAATCCAAGATTAGGGTTAGGGTTAGGGTTAGGATTAGGGTTAGGGTTAGGGTTAGGGTTAGGGTTAGGGTGAATGAACACCGCAAGAACAATCCAAGAATAGGGTTAGGGTTAGGGTTAGGGTTAGGGTTAGGGTTAGAGTGAATGAACACCAGAAGAACAATCCAAGAATAGGGTTAGGGTTAGGGTTAGGGTTAGGGTTAGGGTTAGGGTTAGGGTTAGGGTTAGGGTTAGGGTTAGGGTTAGGGTTAGGGTTAGGGTAAGGGTTAGGGTTGGGTTAGGGTTAGGGTTAGGGTTAGGGTTAGGGTTAGGGTGAATGAACACCGCAAGAACAATCCAAGATTAGGGTTAGGGTTAGGGTTAGTGTTAGGGTTAGGGTTAGGATTAGGGTTAGAGTGAATGAACACCGGAAGAACAATCCAAGAATAGGGTTAGGGTTAGGGTTAGGGTTAGGGTTAGGGTTAGGGTTAGGGTTAGGGTTAGGGTTAGGGTGAGGGTGAGGGTGAGGGTTAGGGTTAGGGTGAATGAACACCGCAAGAACAATCCAAGATTAGGGTTAGGGTTAGGGTTAGGGTTAGGGTTAGGGTTAGGGTTAGGGTTAGGGTTAGGGTTAGGGTGAATGAACACCGCAAGAACAATCCAAGATTAGGGTTAGGGTTAGGGTTAGGGTTAGGGTTAAGGTTAGGGTTAGGGTTAGGGTTAGGGTTAGGGTTAGGGTTAGGGTGAATGAACACCACAAGAACAATCCAAGAATAGGTTTAGGGTTAGGGTTAGGGTTAGGGTTAGGGTTAGGGTTAGGGTTAGGGTTAGGGTTAGGATGAATGAACACCGCAAGAACAATCCAAGATTAGGGTTAGGGTTAGGGTTAGGGTTAGGGTTAGGGTTAGGGTTAGGGTTAAGGTTAGGGTTAGGGTTAGGATGAATGAACACCGCAACAACAATCCAAGATAAGGGTTAGTGTTAGTGTTAGTGTTAGTGTTAGTGTTAGTGTTAGTGTTAGTGTTAGGGTTAGGGTTAGGGTTAGGGTTAGGATGAATGAACACCGCAAGAACAATCCAAGATTAGGGTTAGGGTTAGGGTTAGGGTTAGGGTTAGGGTTAGGGTTAGGGTTAGGGTTAGGGTTAGGATGAATGAACACCACAAGAACAATCCAAGATTAGGGTTAGGGTTAGGGTTAGGGTTAGGGTTAGGGTTAGGGTTAGGGTTAGGGTTAGGGTTAGGGTTAGGGTTAGGATGAATGAACACCGCAACAACAATCCAAGATAAGGGTTAGTGTTAGTGTTAGTGTTAGTGTTAGTGTTAGTGTTAGGGTTAGGGTTAGGGTTAGGGTTAGGGTTAGGGTTAGGGTTAGGTTTAGGATGAATGAACACCGCAAGAACAATCCAAGATTAGGGTTAGGGTTAGGGTTAGGGTTAGGATGAATGAACACCACAAGAACAATCCAAGATTAGGGTTAGGGTTAGGGTTAGGGTTACGGTTAGGGTTAGGGTTAGGGTTAGGGTTAGGGTGAATGAACACCGCAAGAACAATCCAAGAATAGGGTTAGGGTTAGGGGTAGTGTTAGGGTTAGGGTTAGGGTTAGGATTAGGGTTAGGGTTAGAGTTAGGGTTAGGGTTAGGGTTAGGGTGAATGAACACCGCAAGAACAATCCAAGAATAGGGTTAGGGTTAGGGTTAGGGTTAGGGTTAGGGTTAGGGTTAGGGTGAATGAACAC
>NW_028113032.1:10000-12500 GCF_964234715.1 Podarcis melisellensis | reverse complement strand
ACACCGCAAGAACAATCCAAGAATAGGGTTAGGGTTAGGGTTAGGGTTAGGGTTAGGGTTAGGGTTAGGGTTAGGGTTAGGGTTAGGATTAGGGTTAGGGTTAGAGTTAGGGTTAGGGTTAGGGTTAGGGTGAATGAACACCGCAAGAACAATCCAAGAATAAGGTTAGGGTTAGGGTTAGGGTTAGGGTTAGGGTTAGGGTTAGGGTTAGGGTTAGGGTTAGGGTTAGGGTTAAGGTTAGGATGAATGAACACCACAAGAACAATCCAAGATTAGGGTTAGGGTTAGGGTTAGGGTTGGGGTTAGGGTTGGGGTTAGGGTTAGGGTTAGGGTTAGGGTTAGGGTTAGGGTTAGGGTTAGGGTTAGGGTTAGGGTTAGGGTTAGGTTTAGGATGAATTAACACCGCAAGAACAATCCAAGATTAGGGTTAGGGTTAGGGTTAGGGTTAGGGTTAGGGTTAGGGTTAGGGTTAGGGTTAGGGTTAGGATGAATGAACACTACAAGAACAATCCAAGATTAGGGTTAGGGTTAGGGTTAGGGTTAGGGTTAGGGTTAGGGTTAGGGTTAGGGTTAGGGTTAGGGTTAGGGTTAGGGTTAGGGTTGGGTTAGGGTTAGGGTTAGGGTTAGGGTGAATGAACACCGCAAGAACAATCCAAGATTAGGGTTAGGGTTAGGGTTAGGGTTAGGGTAAGGGTTAGGATGAATGAACACTACAAAAACAATCCAAGATTAGGGTTAGGGTTAGGGTTAGGATTAGGGTTAGGGTTAGGGTTAGGGTTAGGGTTAGGGTGAATGAACACCGCAAGAACAATCCAAGAATAGGGTTAGGGTTAGGGTTAGGGTTAGGGTTAGGGTTAGAGTGAATGAACACCGGAAGAACAATCCAAGAATAGGGTTAGGGTTAGGGTTAGGGTTAGGGTTAGGGTTAGGGTTAGGGTTAGGGTTAGGGTTAGGGTTAGGGTTAGGGTAAGGGTTAGGGTTGGGTTAGGGTTAGGGTTAGGGTTAGGGTTAGGGTGAATGAACACCGCAAGAACAATCCAAGATTAGGGTTAGGGTTAGGGTTAGTGTTAGGGTTAGGGTTAGGATTAGGGTTAGAGTGAATGAACACCGGAAGAACAATCCAAGAATAGGGTTAGGGTTAGGGTTAGGGTTAGGGTTAGGGTTAGGGTTAGGGTTAGGGTTAGGGTGAGGGTGAGGGTGAGGGTTAGGGTTAGGGTGAATGAACACCGCAAGAACAATCCAAGATTAGGGTTAGGGTTAGGGTTAGGGTTAGGGTTAGGGTTAGGGTTAGGGTTAGGGTTAGGGTGAATGAACACCGCAAGAACAATCCAAGATTAGGGTTAGGGTTAGGGTTAGGGTTAGGGTTAAGGTTAGGGTTAGGGTTAGGGTTAGGGTTAGGGTTAGGGTTAGGGTGAATGAACACCACAAGAACAATCCAAGAATAGGGTTAGGGTTAGGGTTAGGGTTAGGGTTAGGGTTAGGGTTAGGGTTAGGGTTAGGGTTAGGATGAATGAACACCGCAAGAACAATCCAAGATTAGGGTTAGGGTTAGGGTTAGGGTTAGGGTTAGGGTTAGGGTTAGGGTTAGGGTTAAGGTTAGGGTTAGGGTTAGGATGAATGAACACCACAACAACAATCCAAGATAAGGGTTAGTGTTAGTGTTAGTGTTAGTGTTAGTGTTAGGGTTAGGGTTAGGGTTAGGGTTAGGATGAATGAACACCGCAAGAACAATCCAAGATTAGGGTTAGGGTTAGGGTTAGGGTTAGGGTTAGGGTTAGGGTTAGGATGAATGAACACCACAAGAACAATCCAAGATTAGGGTTAGGGTTAGGGTTAGGGTTAGGGTTAGGGTTAGGGTTAGGGTTAGGGTTAGGGTTAGGGTTAGGATGAATGAACACCGCAACAACAATCCAAGATAAGGGTTAGTGTTAGTGTTAGTGTTAGTGTTAGTGTTAGTGTTAGGGTTAGGGTTAGGGTTAGGGTTAGGGTTAGGGTTAGGGTTAGGGTTAGGGTTAGGTTTAGGATGAATGAACACCGCAAGAACAATCCAAGATTAGGGTTAGGGTTAGGGTTAGGGTTAGGATGAATGAACACCACAAGAACAATCCAAGATTAGGGTTAGGGTTAGGGTTAGGGTTACGGTTAGGGTTAGGGTTAGGGTTAGGGTTAGGGTGAATGAACACCGCAAGAACAATCCAAGAATAGGGTTAGGGTTAGGGGTAGTGTTAGGGTTAGGGTTAGGGTTAGGATTAGGGTTAGGGTTAGAGTTAGGGTTAGGGTTAGGGTTAGGGTGAATGAACACCGCAAGAACAATCCAAGAATAGGGTTAGGGTTAGGGTTAGGGTTAGGGTTAGGGTTAGGGTTAGGGTTAGGGTGAATGAACACCGCAAGAACAATCCAAGAATAGGGTTAGGGTTAGGGTTAGGGTTAGGGTTAGGGTTAGGGTTAGGGTTAGGGTTAGGGTTAGGGTTAGGGTTAGGGTTAGGGTTAGGGTTGGGTT
>NW_028113033.1:85000-87500 GCF_964234715.1 Podarcis melisellensis | reverse complement strand
TAGGGTTAGGGTTAGGATGAATGAACACCGCAAGAACAATCTAAGATTAGGGTTAGGGTTAGGGTTAGGGTTAGGGTTAGGGTTAGGGTGAATGAACACCGCAAGAACAATCCAAGAATAGGGTTAGGGTTAGGGTTAGGGTTAGGGTTAGGGTTATGGTTAGGGTTAGGGTTAGGGTTAGGGTTAGGGTTAGGGTTAGGGTTAGGGTTAGGGTTAGGGTTAGGGTTAGGGTTAGAGTTAGGATGAATGAACACCGCAAGAACAATCCAAGATTAGGGATAGGGTTAGGGTTAGGGTTAGGGTTAGGGTTAGGGTTAGGGTTAGGGTTAGGGTGAACGAACACCACAAGAAAAATCCAAGATTAAGTTTAGGGTTACGGTTAGGGTTAGGTTTAGGGTTAGGGTTAGGGTGAATGAACACCGCAAGAACAATCCAAGCTTAGGGTTAGGGTTAGGGTGAGGGTTAGGGTTAGGGTTAGGGTTAGGGTTAGGGTTAGGGTTAGGGTTAGGGTGAGAGTGAGAGTGAGGGTGAGGGTGAATGAACACTGAAAGAACAATCCAAGATTAGGGTTAGGGTTAGGGTTAGGGTTAGGGTTAGGGTTAGGGTTAGGGTTAGGGTTAGGGTTAGGGTTAGGGTTAGGGTTAGGGTTAGGGTTAGGGTTAGGGTTAGGGTTAGGGTTAGGGTTAGGGTTAGGATGAATGAACACCACAAGAACAATCCAAGATTAGGGTTAGGGTTAGGGTTAGGGTTAGGGTTAGGGTTAGGGTTAGGGTTAGGGTGAATGAACACCGCAAGAACAATCCAAGCTTAGGGTTAGGGTTAGGGTTAGGGTTAGGGTTAGGGTTAGGGTTAGGGTTAGGGTTAGGGTGAACGAACACCACAAGAAAAATCCAAGATTAAGTTTTGGGTTACGGTTAGGGTTAGGGTTAGGGTTAGGGTTAGGGTTAGGGTGAATGAACACCGCAAGAACAATCGAAGCTTAGGGTTAGGGTTAGGGTTAGGGTTAGGGTTAGGGTTAGGGTGAATGAACACCGCAAGAACAATCCAAGCTTAGGGTTAGGGTTAGGGTTAGGGTTAGGGTTAGGGTTAGGGTTAGGATGAATGAACACCGCAAGAACAATCCAAGATTAGGGTTAGGGTTAGGGTTAGGGTTAGGGTTAGGGTTAGGGTTAGGGTTAGGGTTAGGGTTAGGCTTAGGGTTAGGGTCAGGGTTAGGATTAGGGTAAGGGTTAGGGTTAGGTTAGGGTTAGGGTTAGGGTTAGGGTTAGGGTTAGGATGAATGAACACCACAAGAACCATCCAAGATTAGGGTTAGGGTTAGGGTTAGGGTTAGGGTTAGGGTTAGGGTTAGGGTTAGGGTTAGGGTTAGGGTTAGGGTTAGGGTTAGGGTTAGGGTTAGGGTTAGGGTTAGGGTTAGGGTGAATGAACACCGCAAGAACAATCCAAGCTTAGGGTTAGGGTTAGGGTTAGGGTTAGGGTTAGGGTTAGGGTTAGGGTTAGGGTTAGGGTTAGGGTTAGGGTTAGGGTTAGGGTTAGGGTTAGGATGAATGAACACCGCAAAAACAATCCAAGATTAGGGTTAGGGTTAGGGTTAGGGTTAGGGTTAGGGTGAATGAACACCGCAAGAACAATCCAAGCTTAGGGTTAGGGTTAGGGTTAGGGTTAGGGTTAGGGTTAGGGTTAGGGTGAACGAACACCACAAGAAAAATCCAAGATTAAGTTTTGGGTTACGGTTAGGGTTAGGGTTAGGGTTAGGGTTAGGGTTAGGGTGAATGAACACCGCAAGAACAATCGAAGCTTAGGGTTAGGGTTAGGGTTAGGGTTAGGGTTAGGGTTAGGGTTAGGGTTAGGGTTAGGGTTAGGGTTAGGGTGAATGAACACCGCAAGAACAATCCAAGCTTAGGGTTAGGGTTAGGGTTAGGGTTAGGGTTAGGGTTAGGGTTAGGATGAATGAACACCGCAAGAACAATCCAAGATTAGGGTTAGGGTTAGGGTTAGGGTTAGGGTTAGGGTTAGGGTTAGGGTTAGGCTTAGGGTTAGGGTCAGGGTTAGGATTAGGGTAAGGGTTAGGGTTAGGTTAGGGTTAGGGTTAGGGTTAGGGTTAGGGTTAGGGTTAGGGTTAGGGTTAGGGTTAGGGTTAGGGTTAGGGTTAGGGTTAGGGTTAGGATGAATGAACACCACAAGAACCATCCAAGATTAGGGTTAGGGTTAGGGTTAGGGTTAGGGTTAGGGTTAGGGTTAGGGTTAGGGTTAGGGTTAGGGTTAGGGTGAATGAACACCGCAAGAACAATCCAAGCTTAGGGTTAGGGTTAGGGTTAGGGTTAGGGTTAGGGTTAGGGTTAGGGTTAGGGTTAGGGTTAGGGTTAGGGTTAGGGTTAGGATGAATGAACACCGCAAGAACAATCCAAGATTAGGGTTAGGGTTAGGGTTAGGGTTAGGGTTAGGGTGAATGAACACCACAAGAACAATCCAATATTAAGGTTAGGGTTAGGGTTAGGGT
>NW_028113034.1:170000-172500 GCF_964234715.1 Podarcis melisellensis | reverse complement strand
CCAAGAATAGGGTTAGGGTTAGGGTTAGGGTTAGGGTTAGGGTTAGGGTTAGGGTTAGGGTTAGGGTTAGGGTTAGGGTTAGGGTGAATGAACACCGCAAGAACAATCCAAGAATAGGGTTAGGGTTAGGGTTAGGGTTAGGGTTAGGGTTAGGGTTAGGGTTAGGATGAATGAACACCGCAAGAACAATCCAAGATAAGGGTTAGTGTTAGTGTTAGTGTTAGTGTTAGTGTTAGTGTTAGTGTTAGGGTTAGGGTTAGGGTTAGGGTTAGGGTTAGGGTTAGGGTTAGGATGAATGAACACCGCAAGAACAATCCAAGATTAGGGTTAGGGTTAGGGTTAGGGTTAGGATGAATGAACACTACAAGAACAATCCAAGATAAGGGTTAGGGTTAGGGTTAGGGTTAGGGTTAGGGTTAGGGTTAGGGTTAGGGTTAGGGTTAGGGTTAGGGTTAGGGTTAGGGTTAGGGTGAATGAACACCGCAAGAACAATCCAAGAATAGGGTTAGGGTTAGGGTTAGGGTTAGGGTTAGGGTTACGGTTAGGGTTAGGGTTAGGGTTAGGGTTAGGGTTAGGGTTACGGTTAGGGTTAGGGTTAGGGTTAGGGTTAGGGTTAGGGTTAGGGTTAGGGTTAGGGATAGGGTTAGGGTTAGGGTGAATGAACACCGGAAGAACAATCCAAGAATAGGGTTAGGGTTAGGGTTAGGGTTAGGGTTAGGGTTAGGGTTAGGGTTAGGTTTAGGATGAATGAACACTACAAGAACAATCCAAGATTAGGGTTAGGGTTAGGGTTAGGGTTCGGATTAATGAACACTACAAGAACAATCCGAGATTAGGGTTAGGGTTAGGGTTAGGGTTAGGGTTAGGGTTAGGGTTAGGGTGAATGAACACCACAAGAACAATCCAAGATTAGGTTTAGGGTTAGGATTAGGGTTAGGGTTAGGGTTAGGATGAATGAACACCGCAAGAACAATCCAAGATTAGGGTTAGGGTTAGGGTTAGGGTTTGGGTTAGGGTTAGGGTTAGGGTTAGGGTTAGGGTTAGGGTTAGGGTTAGGGTTAGGATGAATGAACACTACAAGAACAATCCAAGATTAGGGTTAGGGTTAGGGTTAGGGTTAGGGTTAGGGTGAATGAACACCGCAAGAACAGTCCAAGATTAGGGTTAGGGTTAGGGTTAGGGTTAGGATGAATGAACACCACAAGAACAATCCAAGATTAGGGTTAGGGTTAGGGTTAGGGTTAGGGTTAGGGTTAGGGTTAGGGTTAGGGTTAGGGTTAGGGTTAGGGTGAATGAACACCGCAAGAACAATCCAAGAATAGGGTTAGGGTTAGGGTTAGGGTTAGGGTTAGGGTTAGGGTTAGGGTTAGGGTTAGGGTTAGGGTTAGGGTTAGGGTTAGGGTTAGGATGAATGAACACCGCAAGAACAATCCAAGATTAGGGTTAGGGTTAGGGTTAGGGTTAGGGTTAGGGTTAGGGTTAGGGTTAGGGTTAGGGTTAGGGTTAGGATGAATGAACACTACAAGAACAATCCAAGAATAGGGTTAGGGTTAGGGTTAGGGTTAGGGTTAGGGTTAGGGTTAGGGTTAGGGTTTAGATGAATGAACACCGCAAGAACAATCCAAGATTAGGGTTAGGGTTAGGGTTAGGGTTAGGGTTAGGGTTAGGGTTAGGGTTAGGGTTAGGGTTATGGTTAGGGTTAGGGTTAGGGTTAGGGTTAGGGTTAGGGTTAGGGTTAGGGTGAATGAACACCGCAAGAACAATCCAAGATTAGGGTTAGGGTTAGGGTTAGGGTTAGGGTTAGGGTTAGGGTTAGGGTTAGGGTTAGGGTTAGGGTTAGGGTTAGGGTTAGGGTTAGGGTTAGGGTTAGGGTTAGGATGAATGAACACCACAAGAACAATCTAAGATTAGGGTTAGGGTTAGGGTTAGCGTTAGGGTTAGGGTTAGAGTTAGGGTTAGGGTTAGGGTGAATGAACACCGCAAGAACAATCCAAGAATAGGGTTAGGGTTAGGGTTAGGGTTAGGGTTAGGGTTAGGGTTAGGGTTAGGGTTAGGGTTAGGGTTAGGGTTAGGGTGAATGAACACCGCAAGAACAATCCAAGAATAGGGTTAGGGTTAGGGTTAGGGTTAGGGTTAGGGTTAGGGTTAGGGTTAGGATGAATGAACACCGCAAGAACAATCCAAGATAAGGGTTAGTGTTAGTGTTAGTGTTAGTGTTAGTGTTAGGGTTAGGGTTAGGGTTAGGGTTAGGGTTAGGGTTAGGGTTAGGGTTAGGGTTAGGGTTAGGGTTAGGGTTAGGGTTAGGGTGAATGAACACCGCAAGAACAATCCAAGAATAGGGTTAGGTTTAGGGTTAGGGTTAGGGTTAGGGTTACGGTTAGGGTTAGGGTTAGGGTTAGGGTTAGGGTTAGGGTTACGGTTAGGGTTAGGGTTAGGGTTAGGGTTAGGGTTAGGGTTAGGGTTAGGGATAGGGTTAGGGTTAGGGTGAATGAACACCGCA
>NW_028113034.1:160000-162500 GCF_964234715.1 Podarcis melisellensis | reverse complement strand
TAGGGTTAGGGTTAGGGTTAGGGTTAGGGTTAGGGTTAGGGTTAGGGTTAGGGTTGGGGTTGGGGTTAGGGTTAGGGTTAGGGTTAGGGTTAGGGTTAGGGTTAGGGTTAGGATGAATGAACACCGCAAGAACAATCCAAGATTAGGGTTAGGGTTAGGGTTAGGGTTAGGGTTAGGGTTAGGGTTAGGGTTAGGGTTAGGGTTAGGGTTAGGGTTAGGATGAATGAACACCACAAGAACAATCCAAGATTAGGGTTAGGGTTAGGGTTAGGGTTAGGGTTAGGGATAGGGTTAGGGTTAGGGTTAGGGTTAGGGTTAGGGTTAGGGTTAGGGTGAATGAACACCGCAAGAACAATCCAAGATTAGGGTTAGGGTTAGGGTTAGGGTTAAGGTTAAGGTTAAGGTTAGGGTTAGGGTTAGGATTAGGGTTAGGGTTAGGGTTAGGGTTAGGGTTAGGGTTAGGGTTAGGGTTAGGGTTAGGGTTAGGATGAATGAACACCACAAGAACAATCCAAGATTAGGGTTAGGGTTAGGGTTAGGGTTAGGGTTAGGGTTGGGGTTAGGGTTAGGGTTAGGGTTAGGGTTAGGGTTAGGGTTAGGGATAGGGTTAGGGTTGGGGTTAGAGTTAGGGTTAGGGTTAGGGTTAGGGTTAGGGTTAGGGTTAGGATGAATGAACACCGCAAGAACAATCCAAGATTAGGGTTAGGGTTAGGGTTAGGGTTGGGTTAGGGTGAATGAACACCGCAAGAAATATCCAAGATTTGGGTTAGGGTTAGGGTTAGGGTTAGGGTTAGGGTTAAGGTTAGGGTTAGGGTTAGGGTTAGGGTTAGGGTTAGGGTTAGGGTGAATGAACACCGCAAGAGCAATCCAAGATTAGGGTTAGGGTAAGGGTAAGGGTTAGGGTTAGGGTTAGGGTTAGTTTTAGGGTTAGGGTTAGGGTTAGGGTTAGGGTTAGGGTTGGGGTTGGGGTTAGGGTTAGGGTTAGGGTTAGGGTTAGGGTTAGGGTTAGGGTTAGGGTTAGGGTTAGGGTTAGGGTTAGGATGAATGAACACCGCAAGAACAATCCAAGATTAGGGTTAGGGTTAGGGTTAGGGTTAGGGTTAGGGTTAGGGTTAGGGTTAGGGTTAGGGTTAGGGTTAGGATGAATGAACACCACAAGAACAATCCAAGATTAGGGTTAGGGTTAGGGTTAGGGTTAGGGTTGGGGTTAGGGTTAGGGTTAGGGTTAGGGTTAGGGTTAGGGTTAGGGTGAATGAACACCGCAAGAACAATCCAAGATTAGGGTTAGGGTTAGGGTTAGGGTTAGGGTTAAGGTTAAGGTTAAGGTTAGGGTTAGGGTTAGGATTAGGGTTAGGGTTAGGGTTAGGGTTAGGGTTAGGGTTAGGGTTAGGGTTAGGGTTAGGGTTAGGGTTAGGGTTAGGATGAATGAACACCACAAGAACAATCCAAGATTAGGGTTAGGGTTAGGGTTAGGGTTAGGGTTAGGGTTAGGGTTAGGGTTGGGGTTAGGGTTAGGGTTAGGGTTAGGGTTAGGGTTAGGGTTGGGGTTAGAGTTAGGGTTAGGGTTAGGGTTAGGGTTAGGGTTAGGGTTAGGATGAATGAACACCGCAAGAACAATCCAAGATTAGGGTTAGGGTTAGGGTTAGGGTTAGGGTTAGGGTTAGGGTTAGGGTTAGGGTTAGGGTGAATGAACACCGCAAGAAATATCCAAGATTTGGGTTAGGGTTAGGGTTAGGGTTAGGGTTAGGGTTAGGGTGAATGAACACCGCAAGAGCAATCCAAGATTAGGGTTAGGGTAAGGGTAAGGGTTAGGGTTAGGGTTAGGGTTAGGGTTAGGGTTGGGGTTGGGGTTAGGGTTAGGGTTAGGGTTAGGGTTAGGGTTAGGGTTAGGGTTAGGGTTAGGGTTAGGGTTAGGGTTAGGATGAATGAACACCGCAAGAACAATCCAAGATTAGGGTTAGGGTTAGGGTTAGGGTTAGGGTTAGGGTTAGGGTTAGGGTTAGGGTTAGGGTTAGGGTTAGGGTTAGGGTTAGGATGAATGAACACTACAAGAACAATCCAAGATTAGGGTTAGGGTTAGGGTTAGGGTTAGGGTTAGGGTTAGGGTTAGGGTTAGGGTTAGGGTTAGGGTTAGGGTTAGGGTTAGGGTTAGGGTTAGGGTTAGGATGAATGAACACCACAAGAACAATCCAAGATTAGGGTTAGTGTTAGGGTTAGGGTTAGGGTTAGGGTTAGGGTTAGTGTTAGGGTTAGGGTTAGGGTTAGGGTTAGGGTTAGGATGAATGAACACTACAAGAACAATCCAAGATTAGGGTTAGGTTTACGGTTATGGTTATGGTTATGGTTATGGTTAGGGTTAGGGTTAGGGTTAGGGTTAGGGTGAATGAACACCGCAAGAACAATCCATGATTAGGGTTAGGGTTAGTGTTAGGGTTAGGGTTAGGGTTAGGGTTAGGATGAATGAACACCACAAGAACAATCCAAGATTAGGGTTAGGGTG
>NW_028113034.1:145000-150000 GCF_964234715.1 Podarcis melisellensis | reverse complement strand
GGGTTAGGGTTAGGATGAATGAACACCGCAAGAACAATCCAAGATTAGGGTTAGGGTTAGGGTTAGGGTTAGGGTTAGGGTTAGGGTTACGGTGAATGAACACCGCAAGAAATATCCAAGATTTGGGTTAGGGTTAGGGTTAGGGTTAGGGTTAGGGTTAGGGTTAGGGTTAAGGTTAGGGTTAGGGTTAGGGTTAGGGTTAGGGTGAATGAACACCGCAAGAGCAATCCAAGATTAGGGTTCGGTAAGGGTTAGGGTTAGGGTTAGGGTTAGGGTTAGTTTTAGGGTTAGGGTTAGGGTTAGGGTTAGGGTTGGGGTTAGGGTTAGGGTTAGGGTTAGGGTTAGGGTTAGGGTTAGGGTTAGGGTTAGGGTTAGGATGAATGAAGACCGCAAGAACAATCCAAGATTAGGGTTAGGGTCAGGGTTAGGGTTAGGGTTAGGGTTAGGGTTAGGGTTAGGGTTAGGATGAATGAACACTGCAAGAACAATCCAAGATTAGGGTTAGGGTTAGGGTTAGGGTTAGGGTTAGGGTTAGGGTTAGGGTTAGGGTTAGGATGAATGAACACCACAAGAACAATCCAAGATTAGGGTTAGGGTTAGGGTTAGGGTTAGGGTTAGGGTTAGGGTTAGGGTTAGGGTTAGGGTTAGGGTTAGGGTTAGGGTTAGGGTTAGGGTTAGGGTGAATGAACACCGCAAGAACAATCCAAGAATAGGGTTAGGGTTAGTGTTAGTGTTAGTGTTAGGGTTAGGGTTAGGGTTAGGGTTAGGGTTAGGGTTAGGGTTAGGATTAGGGTTAGGGTTAGGGTTAGGGTGAATGAACACTACAAGAACAATCCAAGATTAGGGTTAGGGTTAGGGTTAGGGTTAGGGTTAGGGTGAATGAACACCGCAAGAACAATCCAAGAATAGGGTTAGGGTTAGGGTTAGGGTTAGGGTTAGGGTTAGGGTTAGGGTTAGGGTTAGGGTTAGGGTTAGGGTTAGGGTTAGGGTTAGGGTTAGGGTTAGGGTTAGGATTAGGGTTAGGGTTAGGGTTAGGGTTAGGGTGAATGAACACCGCAAGAGCAATCCAAGATTAGGGTTAGGGTAAGGGTTAGGGTTAGGGTTAGGGTTAGGGTTAGTTTTAGGGTTAGGGTTAGGGTTAGGGTTAGGGTTAGGGTTGGGGTTAGGGTTAGGGTTAGGGTTAGGGTTAGGGTTAGGATGAATGAACACCGCAAGAACAATCCAAGATTAGGGTTAGGGTTAGGGTTAGGGTTAGGGTTAGGGTTAGGGTTAGGGTTAGGGTTAGGGTTAGGGTTAGGGTTAGGGTTAGGGTTATGGTTAGGGTTAGGGTTAGGGTTAGGATTAGGGTTAGGGTTAGGGTTAGGATGAATGAACACTGCAAGAACAATCCAAGATTAGGGTTAGGGTTAGGGTTAGGGTTAGGGTTAGGGTTAGGGTTAGGGTTAGGGTTAGGGTTAGGATGAATGAACACCACAAGAACAATCCAAGATTAGGGTTAGGGTTAGGGTTAGGGTTAGGGTTAGGGTTAGGGTTAGGGTTAGGGTTAGGGTTAGGGTTAGCGTTAGGGTTAGGGTTAGGGTTTGGGTTAGGGTGAATGAACACCGCAAGAACAATCCAAGAATAGGGTTAGGGTTAGTGTTAGTGTTAGTGTTAGGGTTAGGGTTAGGGTTAGGGTTAGGGTTAGGGTTAGGGTTAGGGTTAGGATTAGGGTTAGGGTTAGGGTTAGGGTGAATGAACACTACAAGAACAATCCAAGATTAGGGTTAGGGTTAGGGTTAGGGTTAGGGTTAGGGTGAATGAACACCGCAAGAACATCCAAGAATAGGGTTAGGGTTAGGGTTAGGGTTAGGGTTAGGGTTAGGGTTAGGGTTAGGATTAGGGTTAGGGTTAGGGTTAGGGTAAGGGTTAGGGTTAGGGTTAGGGTTAGGGTTAGGGTTAGGGTTAGGGTGAATGAACACCGCAAGAACAATCCAAGAATAGGGTTAGGGTTAGGGTTAGGGTTAGGGTTAGGGTTAGGGTTAGGGTTAGGGTTAGGGTTAGGGTTAGGGTTAGGGTTAGGGTTAGGGTTAGGATGAATGAACACTACAAGAACAATCCAAGATTAGGGTTAGGGTTAGGGTTAGGGTTAGGGTTAGGGTTAGGGTTAGGGTTAGGGTTAGGGTTAGGGTTAGGGTTAGGATTAGGGTTAGGGTTAGGGTGAATGAACACTACAAGAACAATCCAAGATTAGGGTTAGGGTTAGGGTTAGGGTTAGGGTTAGGGTGAATGAACACCGCAAGAACAATCCAAGAATAGGGTTAGGGTTAGGGTTAGGGTTAGGGTTAGGGTTAGGGTTAGGGTTAGGGTTAGGGTTAGGGTTAGGGTTAGGGTTAGGGTGAATGAACACCGCAAGAGCAATCCAAGATTAGGGTTAGGGTAAGGGTTAGGGTTAGGGTTAGGGTTAGGGTTAGGGTTAGGGTTAGGGTTAGTTTTAGGGTTAGGGTTAGGGTTAGGGTTAGGGTTGGGGTTAGGGTTAGGGTTAGGGTTAGGGTTAGGGTTAGGGTTAGGGTTAGGGTTAGGATGAATGAACACCGCAAGAACAATCCAAGATTAGGGTTAGGGTCAGGGTTAGGGTTAGGGTTAGGGTTAGGGTTAGGGTTAGGGTTAGGGTTAGGGTTAGGGTTAGGGTTAGGGTTAGGATTAGGGTTAGGGTTAGGGTTAGGATGAATGAACACTGCAAGAACAATCCAAGATTAGGGTTAGGGTTAGGGTTAGGGTTAGGGTTAGGGTTAGGGTTAGGGTTAGGGTTAGGGTTAGGGTTAGGGTTAGGGTTAGGGTTAGGGTTAGGGTTAGGGTTAGGGTTAGGGTTAGGGTTAGGGTTAGGATAAATGAACACCACAAGAACAATCCAAGATTAGGGTTAGGGTTAGGGTTAGGGTTAGGGTTAGGGTTAGGGTTAGGGTGAATGAACACCGCACGAACAATCCAAGAATAGGGTTAGGGTTAGGGTTAGGGTTAGGGTTAGGGTTAGGGTTAGGGTTAGGGTTAGGGTTAGGGTTAGGGTTAGGGTTAGGGTGAATGAACACCGCAAGAACAATCCAAGAATAGGGTTAGGGTTAGGGTTAGGGTTAGGGTTAGGGTTAGGGTTAGGGTTAGGGTTAGGGTTAGGGTTAGGGTTAGGGTTAGGGTTAGGGTTAGGGTTAGGGTTAGGGTTAGGATGAATGAACACCACAAGAACAATCCAAGATTAGGGTTAGGGTTAGGGTTAGGGTTAGGGTTGGGGTTGGGGTTAGGGTTAGGGTTAGGGTTAGGGTTAGGGTTAGGGTTAGGGTTAGGGTTAGGGTTAGGGTTAGGGTTAGGATGAATGAACACCGCAAGAACAATCCAAGATAAGGGTTAGTGTTAGTGTTAGTGTTAGGGTTAGGGTTAGGGTTAGGGTTAGGGTTAGGGTTAGGGTTAGGGTTAGGGTGAATGAACACCGCAAGAACAATCCAAGATTAGGGTTAGGGTTAGGGTTAGCGTTAGGGTTAGGGTTAGGGTTAGGGTTAGGGTTAGGATGAATGAACACCACAAGAACAATCCAAGATTAGGGTTAGGGTTAGGGTTAGGGTTAGGGTTAGGGTTAGGGTTAGGGTTAGGGTGAATGAACACCGCAAGAACAATCCAAGAATAGGGTTAGGGTTAGGGTTAGGGTTAGGGTTAGGGTTAGGGTTAGGGTTAGGGTTAGGGTTAGGGTTAGGGTAAGGGTAAGGGTAAGGGTAAGGGTAAGGGTAAGGGTAAGGGTTAGGGTTAGGGTTAGGGTGAATGAACACCGCAAGAACAATCCAAGATAAGGGTTAGTGTTAGGTTTAGGGTTAGGGTTAGGGTTAGCGTTAGCGTTAGGGTGAATGAACACCGCAAGAACAATCCAAGAATAGGGTTAGGGTTAGGGTTAGGGTTAGGGTTAGGGTTAGGGTTAGGGTTAGGGTTAGGGTTAGAGTGAATGAACACCGGAAGAACAATCCAAGAATAGGGTTAGGGTTAGGGTTAGGGTTGGGGTTAGGGTTAGGGTTAGGGTTAGGGTTAGGGTTAGGGTTAGGGTTAGGGTTAGGGTTAGGATGAATGAACACTACAAGAACAATCCAAGATTAGGGTTAGGGTTAGGGTTAGGGTTAGGGTTAGGGTTAGGGTTAGGGTTAGGGTTAGGGTTAGGGTTAGGGTTAGGGTTAGGATGAATGAACACAACAAGAACAATCCAAGATTAGGGTTAGGGTTAGGGTTAGGGATAGTGTGAATGAACAACGCAAGAACATACCAAGATTAGGGTTAGGGTTAGGGTTAGGGTTAGGGTTAGGGTTAGGGTTAGGGTTAGGATGAATGAACACAACAAGAACAATCCAAGATTAGGGTTAGGGTTAGGGTTAGGGATAGTGTGAATGAACAACGCAAGAACATACCAAGATTAGGGTTAGGGTTAGGGTTAGGGTTAGGGTTAGGGTTAGGGTTAGGGTTAGGGTTAGGGTTAGGGTTAGGGTTAGGGTTAGGGTTAGGGTGAATGAACACCGCAAGAACAATCCAAGATTAGGGTTAGGGTTAGGGTTAGGGTTAGGGTTAGGGTTAGGGTTAGGGTTAGGGTTAGGGTTAGGGTTAGGGTGAATGAACACCGCAAGAGCAATCCAAGATTAGGGTTAGGGTAAGGGTTAGGGTTAGGGTTAGGGTTAGTTTTAGGGTTAGGGTTAGGGTTAGGGTTAGGGTTAGGGTGAATGAACACCGCAAGAACAATCCAAGATAAGGGTTAGTGTTAGGTTTAGGGTTAGGGTTAGGGTTAGGGTTAGGGTTAGGGTTAGCGTTAGGGTTAGCGTTAGGGTTAGGGTTAGGGTTAGGGTTAGGATGAATGAACACCGCAAGAACAATCCAAGATTAGGGTTAGGGTTAGGGTTAGGGTTAGGGTTAGGGTTAGGGTTAGGGTTAGGGTTAGGGTTAGGGTTAGGGTTAGGGTTAGGGTTAGGATGAATCAACACTACAAGAACAATCCAAGATTA
>NW_028113034.1:117500-130000 GCF_964234715.1 Podarcis melisellensis | reverse complement strand
GTTAGGGTTAGGATGAATGAACACCGCAAGAACAATCCAAGATAAGGGTTAGTGTTAGGGTTAGGGTTAGGGTTAGGGTTAGGGTTAGGGTTAGGGTTAGGTTTAGGATGAATGAACACAGCAAGAACAATCCAAGATTAGGGTTAGGGTTAGGGTTAGGGTTAGGGTTAGGGTTAGGGTTAGGGTTAGGGTTAGGGTTAGGATGAATGAACACCGCAAGAACAATCCAAGATAAGGGTTAGGGTTAGGGTTAGGGTTAGGGTTAGGGTTAGGGTTAGGGTTAGGGTTAGGGTTAGGGTTAGGGTTAGGGTTAGGGTTAGGGTTAGGATGAATGAACACCACAAGAACAATCCAAGATTAGGGTTAGGGTTAGGGTTAGGGTTAGGGTTAGGGTTAGGGTTAGGGTTAGGGTTAGGGTTAGGGTGAATGAACACCGCAAGAACAATCCAAGAATAGGGTTAGGGTTAGGGTTAGGGTTAGGGTTAGGGTTAGGGTTAGGGTTAGGGTTAGGGTTAGGGTTAGGCTTAGGGTTAGGGTTAGGGTTAGGGTTAGGGTTAGGGTTAGGGTTAGGATGAATGAACACCACAAGAACAATCCAAGATTAGGGTTAGGGTTAGGGTTAGGGTTAGGGTTAGGGTTGGGGTTAGGGTTAGGGTTAGGGTTAGGGTTAGGGTTAGGGTTAGGGTTAGGGTTAGGGTTAGGGTTAGGGTTAGGATGAATGAACACTACAAGAACAATCCAAGATTAGGGTTAGGGTAAGGGTTAGGGTTAGGGTTAGGGTTAGGGTTAGGGTTAGGGTTAGGGTGAGGGTTAGGGTGAATGAACACCGCAAGAGCAATCCAAGATTAGGGTTAGGATAAGGGTTAGGGTTAGGGTTAGGGTTAATTTTAGCGTTAGGGTTAGGGTTAGGGTTAGGGTTGGGGTTAGGGTTAGGGTTAGGGTTAGGGTTAGGGTTAGGGTTAGGGTTAGGGTTAGGGTTAGGGTTAGGGTTAGGATGAATGAACACCGCAAGAACAATCCAAGATTAGGGTTAGGGTTAGGGTTAGGGTTAGGGTTAGGGTTAGGGTTAGGGTTAGGATTAGGGTTAGGGTTAGGATGAATGAACACTACAAGAACAATCCAAGATTAGGGTTAGGGTTAGGGTTAGGGTTAGGGTTAGGGTTAGGGTTAGGGTTAGGGTTAGGGTTAGGATGAATGAACACCACAAGAACAATCCAAGATTAGGGTTAGGGTTAGGGTTAGGGTTAGGGTTAGGGTTAGGGTTAGGGTTAGGGTTAGGGTTAGGGTTAGGGTTAGGGTTAGGATGAATGAACACCACAAGAACAATCCAAGATTAGGGTTAGGGTTAGGGTTAGTGTTGGGTTTAGGGTTAGGGTTAGGGTTAGGGTTAGGGTTAGGGTTAGGGTTAGGGTTAGGATGAATGAACACCACAAGAACAATCCAAGATTAGGGTTAGGGTTAGGGTTAGGGTTAGGGTTAGGGTGAATGAACAACGCAAGAACAATCCAAGATTAGGGTAAGGGTTAGGGTTAGGGTTAGGGTTAGGGTTAGGGTTAGGGTTAGGGTTAGGGTTAGGGTTAGGGTTAGGGTTAGGGTTAGGGTGAATGAACACCGCAAGAACAATCCAAGAATAGGGTTAGGGTTAGGGTTAGGGTTAGGGTTAGGGTTAGTGTTAGGGTTAGGGTTAGGTTTAGGGTTAGGATTAGGGTTAGGGTTAGGGTTAGGGTGAATTAACACCGCAAGAACAATCCAAGAATAGGGTTAGGGTTAGGGTTAGAGTTAGGGTTAGGGTTAGGGTTAGGGTTAGGGTTAGGATGAATGAACACCGCAAGAACAATCCAAGATTAGGGTTAGGGTTAGGGTTAGGGTTAGGGTTAGGGTTAGGGTTAGGGTTAGGGTGAATGAACACCGCAAGAACAATCCAAGAATAGGGTTAGGGTTAGGGTTAGGGTTAGGGTTAGGGTTAGGGTTAGGGTTAGGGTTAGGGTTAGGGTTAGGGTTAGGATTAGGGTTAGGGTTAGGGTTAGGGTTAGGGTTAGGATGAATGAACACCACAAGAACAATCCAAGATTAGGGTTAGGGTTAGGGTTAGGGTAAGGGTTAAGGTTAGGGTTAGGGTTAGGGTTAGGGTTAGGGTTAGGGTGAATGAACACCGCAAGAACAATCCAAGAATAGGGTTAGGGTTAGGGTTAGGGTTAGGGTTAGGGTTAGGGTTAGGGTTAGGGTTAGGGTTAGGGTTAGGGTTAGGGTTAAGGTTAGGGTTAGGGTTAGGGTTAGGGTTAGGGTTAGGGTTAGGGTGAATGAACACCGCAAGAACAATCCAAGAATAGGGTTAGGGTTAGGGTTAGGGTTAGGGTTAGGGTTAGGGTTAGGGTTAGGGTTAGGGTTAGGGTTAGGGTTAGGGTAAGGGTAAGGGTTAGGGTTAGGGTTAGGGTGAATGAACACCGCAAGAACAATCCAAGATAAGGGTTAGTGTTAGGTTTAGGGTTAGGGTTAGGGTTAGCGTTAGGGTTAGGGTGAATGAACACCGCAAGAACAATCCAAGAATAGGGTTAGGGTTAGGGTTAGGGTTAGGGTTAGGGTTAGGGATAGGGTTAGGGTTAGGGTTAGGGTTAGGGTTAGGGTTAGGGTTAGGGTTAGGGTTAGGGTTAGGGTTAGGGTTAGGGTTAGGGTTAGGGTTAGAGTGAATGAACACCGGAAGAACAATCCAAGAATAGGGTTAGGGTTAGGGTTAGGGTTAGGGTTAGGGTTAGGGTTAGGGTTAGGGTTAGGGTTAGGGTTAGGGTGAATGAACACTACAAGAACAATCCAAGATTAGGGTTAGGGTTAGGGTTAGGGTTAGGGTTAGGGTTAGGGTTAGGGTTAGGGTGAATGAACACCGCAAGAACAATCCAAGATTAGGGTTAGGGTTAGGGTTAGGGTTAGGGTTAGGGTTAGGGTTAGGGTTAGGGTTAGGGTTGGGGTTAGGGTTAGGATGAATGAACACCACAAGAACAATCCAAGATTAGGGTTAGGGTTAGGGTTAGGGTTAGGGTTAGGGTTAGGGTGAATGAACACCGCAAGAACAATCCAAGAATAGGGTTAGGGTTAGGGTTAGGGTTAGGGTTAGGGTTAGGCTTAGGCTTAGGCTTAGGCTTAGGCTTAGGGTTAGGGTTAGGGTTAGGGTTAGGGTTAGGGTTAGGGTTAGGGTTAGGATGAATGAACACCACAAGAACAATCCAAGATTAGGGTTAGGGTTAGGGTTAGGGTTAGGGTTAGGGTTAGGGTTAGGGTTGGGGTTAGGGTTAGGGTTAGGGTTAGGGTTAGGGTTAGGGTTAGGGTTAGGGTTAGGGTTAGGATGAATGAACACTACAAGAACAATCCAAGATTAGGGTTAGGGTTAGGGTTAGGGTTAGGGTTAGGGTTAGGGTTAGGGTTAGGGTTAGGGTTAGGGTTAGGGTTAGGGTTAGGGTTAGGATGAATGAACACAACAAGAACAATCCAAGATTAGGGTTAGGGTTAGGGTTAGGGTTAGGGATAGTGTGAATGAACAACGCAAGAACATACCAAGATTAGGGTTAGGGTTAGGGTTAGGGTTAGGGTTAGGGTTAGGGTTAGGGTTAGGGTTAGGGTTAGGGTGAATGAACACCGCAAGAACAATCCAAGATTAGGGTTAGGGTTAGGGTTAGGGTTAGGGTTAGGGTTAGGGTTAGGGTTAGGGTTAGGGTTAGGGTTAGGGTGAATGAACACCGCAAGAGCAATCCAAGATTAGGGTTAGGGTAAGGGTTAGGGTTAGGGTTAGTTTTAGGGTTAGGGTTAGGGTTAGGGTTAGGGTTAGGGTTAGGGTGAATGAACACCGCAAGAACAATCCAAGATAAGGGTTAGTGTTAGGTTTAGGGTTAGGGTTAGGGTTAGGGTTAGCGTTAGGGTTAGGGTTAGGGTTAGGGTTAGGATGAATGAACACCGCAAGAACAATCCAAGATTAGGGTTAGGGTTAGGGTTAGGGTTAGGGTTAGGGTTAGGGTTAGGGTTAGGGTTAGGATGAATCAACACTACAAGAACAATCCAAGATTAGGGTTAGGGTTAGGGTTAGGGTTAGGGTTAGGGTGAATGAACACCGCAAGAACAATCCAAGATTAGGGTTAGGGTTAGGGTTAGGGTTAGGGTTAGGGTTAGGGTTAGGGTTAGGGTTAGGGTTAGGGTTAGGGTTAGGATAAATGAACACCACAAGAACAATCCAAGATTAGGGTTAGGGTTAGGGTTAGGGTTAGGGTTAGGGTTAGGGTTAGGGTTAGGGTTAGGGTAAGGGTTAGGGTTAGGGTGAATGAACACCGCACGAACAATCCAAGAATAGGGTTAGGGTTAGGGTTAGGGTAAGGGTTAGGGTTAGGGTTAGGGTTAGGGTTAGGATTAGGGTTAGGGTTAGGGTTAGGGTTAGGGTTAGGTTGAATGAACACCGCAAGAACAATCCAAGAATAGGGTTAGGGTTAGGGTTAGGGTTAGGGTTAGGGTTAGGGTTAGGGTTAGGGTTAGGGTTAGGGTTAGGATGAATGAACACCACAAGAACAATCCAAGATTAGGGTTAGGGTTAGGGTTAGGGTTAGGGTTAGGGTTAGGGTTGGGGTTAGGGTTAGGGTTAGGGTTAGGGTTAGGGTTAGGGTTAGGGTTAGGATGAATGAACACTACAAGAACAATCCAAGATTAGGGTTAGGGTTAGGGTTAGGGTTAGGGTTAGGGTTAGGGTTAGGATGAATGAACACCGCAAGAACAATCCAAGATAAGGGTTAGTGTTAGTGTTAGGGTTAGGGTTAGGGTTAGGGTTAGGGTTAGGGTTAGGGTTAGGGTTAGGGTTAGGGTTAGGGTTAGGCTTAGAGTTAGGGTTAGGGTTAGGGTTAGGGTTAGGGTTAGGATTAGGGTTAGGGTTAGGGTTAGGGTTAGGG
Source organism: Podarcis melisellensis (assembly GCF_964234715.1). NCBI lineage: Eukaryota > Metazoa > Chordata > Lepidosauria > Squamata > Lacertidae > Podarcis > Podarcis melisellensis. The sequence continues at coordinate 125,081 of NW_028113034.1, read as the reverse complement.
TTAGGGTTAGGGTTAGGGTTAGGATGAATGAACACAACAAGAACAATCCAAGATTAGGGTTAGGGTTAGGGTTAGGGTTAGGGATAGTGTGAATGAACAACGCAAGAACATACCAAGATTAGGGTTAGGGTTAGGGTTAGGGTTAGGGTTAGGGTTAGGGTTAGGGTTAGGGTTAGGGTTAGGGTGAATGAACACCGCAAGAACAATCCAAGATTAGGGTTAGGGTTAGGGTTAGGGTTAGGGTTAGGGTTAGGGTTAGGGTTAGGGTGAATGAACACCGCAAGAGCAATCCAAGATTAGGGTTAGGGTAAGGGTTAGGGTTAGGGTTAGGGTTAGGGTTAGGGTTAGTTTTAGGGTTAGGGTTAGGGTTAGGGTTAGGGTTAGGGTTAGGGTGAATGAACACCGCAAGAACAATCCAAGATAAGGGTTAGTGTTAGGTTTAGGGTTAGGGTTAGGGTTAGGGTTAGCGTTAGGGTTAGGGTTAGGGTTAGGGTTAGGGTTAGGATGAATGAACACCGCAAGAACAATCCAAGATTAGGGTTAGGGTTAGGGTTAGGGTTAGGGTTAGGGTTAGGGTTAGGGTTAGGGTTAGGGTTAGGGTTAGGGTTAGGGTTAGGATGAATCAACACTACAAGAACAATCCAAGATTAGGGTTAGGGTTAGGGTTAGGGTTAGGGTTAGGGTGAATGAACACCGCAAGAACAATCCAAGATTAGGGTTAGGGTTAGGGTTAGGGTTAGGGTTAGGGTTAGGGTTAGGGTTAGGGTTAGGGTTAGGATAAATGAACACCACAAGAACAATCCAAGATTAGGGTTAGGGTTAGGGTTAGGGTTAGGATTAGGGTTAGGGTAAGGGTTAGGGTTAGGGTTAGGGTGAATGAACACCGCAAGAACAATCCAAGATTAGGGTTAGGGTTAGGGTTAGGGTTAGGGTTAGGGTTAGGGTTAGGGTTAGGATGAATGAACACCACAAGAACAGTCCAAGATTAGGGTTAGGGTTAGGGTTAGGGTTAGGGTTAGGGTTAGGGTTAGGGTTAGGGTTAGGGTTAGGGTGAATGAACACCGCAAGAACAATCCAAGAATAGGGTTAGGGTTAGGGTTAGGGTTAGGGTTAGGGTTAGGGTTAGGGTAAGGGTAAGGGTTAGGGTTAGGGTTAGGGTGAATGAACACCGCAAGAACAATCCAAGATAAGGGTTAGTGTTAGGTTTAGGGTTAGGGTTAGGGTTAGCGTTAGGGTTAGGGTGAATGAACACCGCATGAACAATCCAAGAATAGGGTTAGGGTTAGGGTTAGGGTTAGGGTTAGGGTTAGGGTTAGGGTTAGGGTTAGGGTTAGGGTTAGAGTGAATGAACACCGGAAGAACAATCGAAGAATAGGGTTAGGGTTAGGGTTAGGGTTAGGGTTAGGGTTGGGGTTAGGGTTAGGGTTAGGGTTAGGGTTAGGGTTAGGGTTAGGGTTAGGGTTAGGGTTAGGGTTAGGGTTAGGGTTAGGATGAATGAACACTACAAGAACAATCCAAGATTAGGGTTAGGGTTAGGGTTAGGGTTAGGGTTAGGATGAATGAACACCGCAAGAACAATCCAAGATAAGGGTTAGTGTTAGTGTTAGTGTTAGTGTTAGTGTTAGTGTTAGGGTTAGGGTTAGGGTTAGGGTTAGGGTTAGGGTTAGGGTTAGGGTTAGGCTTAGAGTTAGGGTTAGGGTTAGGGTTAGGGTTAGGGTTAGGATTAGGGTTAGGGTTAGGGTTAGGGTTAGGGTTAGGGTTAGGGTTAGGGTTAGGGTTAGGGTTAGGATGAATGAACACAACAAGAACAATCCAAGATTAGGGTTAGGGTTAGGGTTAGGGTTAGGGATAGTGTGAATGAACAACGCAAGAACATACCAAGATTAGGGTTAGGGTTAGGGTTAGGGTTAGGGTTAGGGTTAGGGTTAGGGTTAGGGTTAGGGTTAGGGTTAGGGTGAATGAACACCGCAAGAACAATCCAAGATTAGGGTTTGGGTTAGGGTTAGGGTTAGGGTTAGGGTTAGGGTTAGGGTTAGGGTTAGGGTTAGGGTGAATGAACACCGCAAGAGCAATCCAAGATTAGGGTTAGGGTAAGGGTTAGGGTAAGGGTTAGGGTTAGTTTTAGGGTTAGGGTTAGGGTTAGGGTTAGGGTTAGGGTTAGGGTTAGGGTTAGGGTGAATGAACACCGCAAGAACAATCCAAGATAAGGGTTAGTGTTAGGTTTAGGGTTAGGGTTAGGGTTAGGGTTAGGGTTAGCGTTAGGGTTAGGGTTAGGGTTAGGGTTAGGATGAATGAACACCGCAAGAACAATCCAAGATTAGGGTTAGGGTTAGGGTTAGGGTTAGGGTTAGGGTTAGGGTTAGGGTTAGGGTTAGGGTTAGGGTTAGGGTTAGGATGAATCAACACTACAAGAACAATCCAAGATTAGGGTTAGGGTTAGGGTTAGGGTTAGGGTGAATGAACACCGCAAGAACAATCCAAGATTAGGGTTAGGGTTAGGGTTAGGGTTAGGGTTAGGGTTAGGGTTAGGGTTAGGGTTAGGGTTAGGGTTAGGGTTAGGATAAATGAACACCACAAGAACAATCCAAGATTAGGGTTAGGGTTAGGGTTAGGGTTAGGGTTAGGGTTAGGGTTAGGGTTAGGGTTAGGGTTAGGGTTAGGGTTAGGGTTAGGGTTAGGGTAAGGGTTAGGGTTAGGGTTAGGGTGAATGAACACCGCACGAACAATCCAAGAATAGGGTTAGGGTTAGGGTTAGGGTAAGGGTTAGGGTTAGGGTTAGGGTTAGGGTTAGGATTAGGGTTAGGGTTAGGGTTAGGGTTAGGGTGAATGAACACCGCAAGAACAATCCAAGAATAGGGTTAGGGTTAGGGTTAGGGTTAGGGTTAGGGTTAGGGTTAGGGTTAGGGTTAGGGTTAGGGTTAGGATGAATGAACACCACAAGAACAATCCAAGATTAGGGTTAGGGTTAGGGTTAGGGTTAGGGTTAGGGTTAGGGTTGGGGTTAGGGTTAGGGTTAGGGTTAGGGTTAGGGTTAGGGTTAGGGTTAGGGTTAGGGTTAGGATGAATGAACACCGCAAGAACAATCCAAGATAAGGGTTAGGGTTAGGGTTAGGGTTAGGGTTAGGGTTAGGGTTAGGGTTAGGGTTAGGCTTAGGGTTAGGGTTAGGGTTAGGGTTAGGATTAGGGTTAGGGTAAGGGTTAGGGTTAGGGTTAGGGTGAATGAACACCGCAAGAACAATCCAAGATTAGGGTTAGGGTTAGGGTTAGGGTTAGGGTTAGGGTTAGGGTTAGGGTTAGGGTTAGGGTTAGGGTTAGGGTTAGGGTTAGGGTTAGGATGAATGAACACCACAAGAACAGTCCAAGATTAGGGTTAGGGTTAGGGTTAGGGTTAGGGTTAGGGTTAGGGTTAGGGTTAGGGTTAGGGTTAGGGTTAGGGTTAGGGTTAGGGTGAATGAACACCGCAAGAACAATCCAAGAATAGGGTTAGGGTTAGGGTTAGGGTTAGGGTTAGGGTTAGGGTTAGGGTTAGGGTTAGGGTTAGGGTAAGGGTAATGGTTAGGGTTAGGGTTAGGGTGAATGAACACCGCAAGAACAATCCAAGATAAGGGTTAGTGTTAGGTTTAGGGTTAGGGTTAGCGTTAGGGTTAGGGTGAATGAACACCGCATGAACAATCCAAGAATAGGGTTAGGGTTAGGGTTAGGGTTAGGGTTAGGGTTAGGGTTAGGGTTAGGGTTAGGGTTAGAGTGAATGAACACCGGAAGAACAATCGAAGAATAGGGTTAGGGTTAGGGTTAGGGTTAGGGTTAGGGTTGGGGTTAGGGTTAGGGTTAGGGTTAGGGTTAGGGTTAGGGTTAGGGTTAGGGTTAGGGTTAGGGTTAGGATGAATGAACACTACAAGAACAATCCAAGATTAGGGTTAGGGTTAGGGTTAGGGTTAGGGTTAGGGTTAGGATGAATGAACACCGCAAGAACAATCCAAGATAAGGGTTAGTGTTAGTGTTAGGGTTAGGGTTAGGGTTAGGGTTAGGGTTAGGCTTAGAGTTAGGGTTAGGGTTAGGGTTAGGGTTAGGGTTAGGGTTAGGATTAGGGTTAGGGTTAGGGTTAGGGTTAGGGTTAGGGTGAATGAACACCGCAAGAACAATCCAAGATTAGGGTTAGGGTTAGGGTTAGGGTTAGGGTTAGGGTTAGGATGAATGAACACCACAAGAACAGTCCAAGATTAGGGTTAGGGTTAGGGTTAGGGTTAGGGTTAGGGTTAGGGTTAGGGTTAGGGTGAATGAACACCGCAAGAACAATCCAAGAATAGGGTTAGGGTTAGGGTTAGGGTTAGGGTTAGGGTTAGGGTTAGGGTTAGGGTTAGGGTTAGGGTTAGGGTTAGGGTTAGGGTTAGGGTAAGGGTAAGGGTTAGGGTTAGGGTTAGGGTGAATGAACACCGCAAGAACAATCCAAGATAAGGGTTAGTGTTAGGTTTAGGGTTAGGGTTAGGGTTAGCGTTAGGGTTAGGGTGAATGAACACCGCATGAACAATCCAAGAATAGGGTTAGGGTTAGGGTTAGGGTTAGGGTTAGGGTTAGGGTTAGGGTTAGGGTTAGGGTTAGGGTTAGAGTGAATGAACACCGGAAGAACAATCCAAGAATAGGGTTAGGGTTAGGGTTAGGGTTAGGGTTAGGGTTAGGGTTGGGGTTAGGGTTAGGGTTAGGGTTAGGGTTAGGGTTAGGGTTAGGGTTAGGGTTAGGGTTAGGGTTAGGGTAGGGTTAGGGTTAGGATGAATGAACACTACAAGAACAATCCAAGATTAGGGTTAGGGTTAGGGTTAGGGTTAGGGTTAGGGTTAGGGTTAGGGTTAGGGTTAGGGTTAGGGTTAGGGTTAGGGTTAGGGTTAGGGTTAGGGTTAGGGTAAGGGTAAGGGTTAGGGTTAGGGTTAGGGTTAGGATGAATGAACACAACAAGAACAATCCAAGATTAGGGTTAGGGTTAGGGTTAGGGTTAGGGATAGTGTGAATGAACAACGCAAGAACATACCAAGATTAGGGTTAGGGTTAGGGTTAGGGTTAGGGTTAGGGTTAGGGTTAGGGTTAGGGTGAATGAACACCGCAAGAACAATCCAAGATTAGGGTTAGGGTTAGGGTTAGGGTTAGGGTTAGGGTTAGGGTTAGGGTTAGGGTTAGGGTGAATGAACACCGCAAGAGCAATCCAAGATTAGGGTTAGGGTAAGGGTTAGGGTTAGGGTTAGGGTTAGTTTTAGGGTTAGGGTTAGGGTTAGGGTTAGGGTTAGGGTTAGGGTTAGGGTTAGGGTGAATGAACACCGCAAGAACAATCCAAGATAAGGGTTAGTGTTAGGTTTAGGGTTAGGGTTAGGGTTAGGGTTAGGGTTAGGGTTAGGGTTAGGGTTAGGGTTAGCGTTAGGGTTAGGGTTAGGGTTAGGGTTAGGGTTAGGATGAATGAACACCGCAAGAACAATCCAAGATTAGGGTTAGGGTTAGGGTTAGGGTTAGGGTTAGGGTTAGGGTTAGGGTTAGGGTTAGGGTTAGGGTTAGGGTTAGGGTTAGGGTTAGGGTTAGGGTTAGGGTTAGGGTTAGGATGAATCAACACTACAAGAACAATCCAAGATTAGGGTTAGGGTTAGGGTTAGGGTTAGGGTTAGGGTTAGGGTGAATGAACACCGCAAGAACAATCCAAGATTAGGGTTAGGGTTAGGGTTAGGGTTAGGGTTAGGGTTAGGGTTAGGGTTAGGGTTAGGGTTAGGGTTAGGGTTAGGGTTAGGATAAATGAACACCACAAGAACAATCCAAGTTTAGGGTTAGGGTTAGGGTTAGGGTTAGGGTTAGGGTTAGGGTTAGGGTGAATGAACACCGCACGAACAATCCAAGAATAGGGTTAGGGTTAGGGTTAGGGTTAGGGTTAGGGTTAGGGTTAGGGTTAGGATTAGGGTTAGGGTTAGGGTTAGGGTTAGGGTTAGGGTTAGGGTGAATGAACACCGCAAGAACAATCCAAGAATAGGGTTAGGGTTAGGGTTAGGGTTAGGATGAATGAACACCACAAGAACAATCCAAGATTAGGGTCAGGGTTAGGGTTAGGGTTAGGGTTAGGGTTAGGGTTAGGGTTAGGGTTAGGGTTGGGGTTAGGGTTAGGGTTAGGGTTAGGGTTAGGGTTAGGGTTAGGGTTAGGGTTAGGATGAATGAACACCGCAAGAACAATCCAAGATAAGGGTTAGTGTTAGTGTTAGTGTTAGTGTTAGTGTTAGTGTTAGTGTTAGTGTTAGGGTTAGGGTTAGGGTTAGGGTTAGGGTTAGGGTTAGGGTTAGGGTTAGGGTTAGGTTGAATGAACACCGCAAGAACAATCCAAGATAAGGGTTAGTGTTAGTGTTAGTGTTAGTGTTAGTGTTAGGGTTAGGGTTAGGGTTAGGGTTAGGGTTAGGGTTAGGGTTAGGGTTAGGGTTAGGGTTAGGATGAATGAACATTACAAGAACAATCCAAGATTAGGGTTAGGGTTAGGGTTAGGGTTAGGGTTAGGGTTAGGGTTAGGGTGAATGAACACCGCAAGAACAATCCAAGATTAGGGTTAGGGTTAGGGTTAGGGTTAGGGTTAGGGTTAGGGTTAGGGTTAGGGTTAGGGTTAGGGTTAGGGTGAATGAACACCGCAAGAGCAATCCAAGATTAGGGTTAGGGTAAGGGTAAGGGTTAGGGTTAGGGTTAGGGTTAGGGTTAGGGTTAGGGTTAGGGTTAGGTTTAGGATGAATGAACACCGCAAGAACAATCCAAGATTAGGGTTAGGGTTAGGGTTAGGGTTAGGGTTAGGGTTAGGGTTAGGGTTAGGGTTAGGGTTAGGATGAATGAACACCGCAAGAACAATCCAAGATTAGGGTTAGGGCTAGGGTTAGGGTTAGGGTTAGGGTTAGGGTTAGGGTTAGGGTTAGGGTGAATGAACACCGCAAGAAATATCCAAGATTTGGGTTAGGGTTAGGGTTAGGGTTAGGGTTAAGGTTAGGGTTAGGGTTAGGGTTAGGGTTAGGGTTAGGGTGAATGAACACCGCAAGAGCAATCCAAGATTAGGGTTAGGGTAAGGGTAAGGGTTAGGGTTAGGTTTAGGGTTAGTTTTAGGGTTAGGGTTAGGGTTAGGCTTAGGGTTAGGGTTGGGGTTAGGGTTAGGGTTAGGGTTAGGGTTAGGGTTAGGGTTAGGGTTAGGATGAATGAACACCGCAAGAACAATCCAAGATTAGGGTTAGGGTTAGGGTTAGGGTTAGGGTTAGGGTTAGGGTTAGGGTTAGGGTTTGGGTTAGGGTTAGGGTTAGGGTTAGGGTTAGGGTTAGGGTTAGGGTTAGGGTTAGGGTTAGGGTTAGGATGAATGAACAGCACAAGAACAATCCAAGATTAGGGTTAGGGTTAGGGTTAGGGTTAGGGTTAGGGTTAGGGTTAGGGTTAGGGTTAGGGTTAGGATGAATGAACACTACAAGAACAATCCAAGATTAGGGTTAGGTTTAGGGTTAGGGTTAGGGTTAGGGTTAGGGTTAGGGTGAATGAACACCGCAAGAACAATCCAAGATTAGGGTTAGGGTTAGGGTTAGGGTTAGGGTTAGGGTG
>NW_028113034.1:102500-112500 GCF_964234715.1 Podarcis melisellensis | reverse complement strand
GTTAGGGTTAGGGTTAGGGTTAGGGTTAGGGTTAGGGTTACGGTTAGGGTGAATGAACACCGCAAGAGCAATCCAAGATTAGGGTTAGGGTAAGGGTTAGGGTTAGGGTTAGGGTTAGTTTTAGGGTTAGGGTTAGGGTTAGGGTTAGGGTTAGGGTTAGGGTTAGGGTTAGGGTTAGGATGAATGAACACGACAAGAACAATCCAAGATAAGGGTTAGTGTTAGGTTTAGGGTTAGGGTTAGGGTTAGGGTTAGGGTTAGGGTTAGGATGAATGAACACCGCAAGAACAATCCAAGATTAGGGTTAGGGTTAGGGTTAGGGTTAGGGTTAGGGTTAGGGTTAGGGTTAGGGTTAGGGTTAGGATGAATGAACACTACAAGAACAATCCAAGATTAGGGTTAGGGTTAGGGTTAGGGTTAGGGTTAGGGTGAATGAACACCGCAAGAACAATCCAAGATTAGGGTTAGGGTTAGGGTTAGGGTTAGGGTTAGGGTTAGGGTTAGGGTTAGGGTTAGGGTTAGGGTTAGGGTTAGGGTGAATGAACACCGCAAGAACAATCCAATATTAGGGTTAGGGTTAGGGTTAGGGTTAGGGTTAGGGTTAGGGTTAGGGTTAGGGTTAGGGTGAATGAACACCGCAAGAGAAATCCAAGATTAGGGTTAGGGTAAGGGTTAGGGTTAGGGTTAGGGTTAGGGTTGGGGTTAGGGTTAGGGTTAGGGTTAGGGTTAGGGTTAGGGTTAGGGTTAGGGTTAGATTTAGATTTAGGGTTAGGGTTAGGGTTAGGGTTAGGGTTAGGGTTAGGGTTAGGGTTAGGGTTAGGGTTAGGGTTAGGGTGAATGAACACCGCAAGAACAATCCAAGATTAGGGTTAGGGTTAGGGTTAGGGTTAGGGTTAGGGTTAGGGTTAGGGTTAGGGTTAGGGTTAGGGTTAGGGTTAGGGTTAGGGTTAGGGTTAGGGTTAGAGTGAATGAACACCGGAAGAACAATCCAAGAATAGTGTTAGTGTTAGGGTTAGGGTTAGGGTTAGGGTTAGGGTTAGGGTTAGGGTTAGGGTTAAGGTTAGGGTTAGGGTTAGGGTTAGGATGAATGAACACTACAAGAACAATCCAAGATTAGGGTTAGGGTTAGGGTTAGGGTTAGGGTGAATGAACACCGCAAGAACAATCCAAGATTAGTGTTAGGGTTAGGGTTAGGGTTAGGGTTAGGGTTAGGGTTAGGGTTAGGGTTAGGGTTAGGGTTAGGGTTAGGATGAATGAACACAACAAGAACAATCCAAGATTAGGGTTAGGGTTAGGGTTAGGGTTAGTGTGAATGAACAACGCAAGAACATACCAAGATTAGGGTTAGGGATAGGGTTAGGGTTAGGGTTAGGGTTAGGGTTAGGGTTAGGGTGAATGAACACCGCAAGAACAATCCAAGATTAGGGTTAGGGTTAGGGTTAGGGTTAGGGTTAGGGTTAGGGTTAGGGTTACGGTTAGGGTGAATGAACACCGCAAGAGCAATCCAAGATTAGGGTTAGGGTAAGGGTTAGGGTTAGGGTTAGGGTTAGTTTTAGGGTTAGGGTTAGGGTTAGGGTTAGGGTTAGGGTTAGGGTTAGGGTTAGGGTTAGGGTTAGGGTTAGGATGAATGAACACGACAAGAACAATCCAAGATAAGGGTTAGTGTTAGGTTTAGGGTTAGGGTTAGGGTTAGGGTTAGGGTTAGGGTTAGGGTTAGGATGAATGAACACCGCAAGAACAATCCAAGATTAGGGTTAGGGTTAGGGTTAGGGTTAGGGTTAGGGTTAGGGTTAGGGTTAGGGTTAGGATGAATGAACACTACAAGAACAATCCAAGATTAGGGTTAGGGTTAGGGTTAGGGTTAGGGTTAGGGTGAATGAACACCGCAAGAACAATCCAAGATTAGGGTTAGGGTTAGGGTTAGGGTTAGGGTTAGGGTTAGGGTTAGGGTTAGGGTTAGGGTTAGGGTTAGGGTTAGGGTTAGGGTTAGGGTTAGGGTTAGGGTGAATGAACACCGCAAGAACAATCCAATATTAGGGTTAGGGTTAGGGTTAGGGTTAGGGTTAGGGTTAGGGTTAGGGTTAGGGTTAGGGTGAATGAACACCGCAAGAGAAATCCAAGATTAGGGTTAGGGTAAGGGTTAGGGTTAGGGTTAGGGTTAGGGTTAGGGTTAGGGTTAGGGTTGGGGTTAGGGTTAGGGTTAGGGTTAGGGTTAGGGTTAGGGTTAGGGTTAGGGTTAGGGTTAGGGTTAGGGTTAGGGTTAGGTTTAGGATGAATGAACACCGCAAGAACAATCCAAGATTAGGGTTAGGGTTAGGGTTAGGGTTAGGGTTAGGGTTAGGGTTAGGGTTAGGGTTAGGGTTAGGGTTAGGGTTAGGGTTAGGGTTAGATTTAGATTTAGGGTTAGGGTTAGGGTTAGGGTTAGGGTTAGGGTGAATGAACACCGCAAGAACAATCCAATATTAGGGTTAGGGTTAGGGTTAGGGTTAGGGTTAGGGTTAGGGTTAGGGTTAGGGTTAGGGTTAGGGTGAATGAACACCGCAAGAGAAATCCAAGATTAGGGTTAGGGTAAGGGTTAGGGTTAGGGTTAGGGTTAGGGTTGGGGTTAGGGTTAGGGTTAGGGTTAGGGTTAGGGTTAGGGTTAGGGTTAGGGTTAGGGTTAGATTTAGATTTAGGGTTAGGGTTAGGGTTAGGGTTAGGGTTAGGGTTAGGGTTAGGGTGAATGAACACCGCAAGAACAATCCAAGATTAGGGTTAGGGTTAGGGTTAGGGTTAGGGTTAGGGTTAGGGTTAGGGTTAGGGTTAGGGTTAGGGTTAGGGTTAGGGTTAGGGTTAGGGTTAGGGTTAGGGTTAGGGTTAGGGTTAGGGTTAGAGTGAATGAACACCGGAAGAACAATCCAAGAATAGTGTTAGTGTTAGGGTTAGGGTTAGGGTTAGGGTTAGGGTTAGGGTTAGGGTTAAGGTTAGGGTTAGGGTTAGGGTTAGGATGAATGAACACTACAAGAACAATCCAAGATTAGGGTTAGGGTTAGGGTTAGGGTTAGGGTGAATGAACACCGCAAGAACAATCCAAGATTAGTGTTAGGGTTAGGGTTAGGGTTAGGGTTAGGGTTAGGGTTAGGGTTAGGGTTAGGGTTAGGGTTAGGATGAATGAACACAACAAGAACAATCCAAGATTAGGGTTAGGGTTAGGGTTAGGGTTAGTGTGAATGAACAACGCAAGAACATACCAAGATTAGGGTTAGGGATAGGGTTAGGGTTAGGGTTAGGGTTAGGGTTAGGGTTAGGGTGAATGAACACCGCAAGAACAATCCAAGATTAGGGTTAGGGTTAGGGTTAGGGTTAGGGTTAGGGTTAGGGTTACGGTTAGGGTGAATGAACACCGCAAGAGCAATCCAAGATTAGGGTTAGGGTAAGGGTTAGGGTTAGGGTTAGGGTTAGTTTTAGGGTTAGGGTTAGGGTTAGGGTTAGGGTTAGGGTTAGGGTTAGGGTTAGGGTTAGGGTTAGGACGAATGAACACGACAAGAACAATCCAAGATAAGGGTTAGTGTTAGGTTTAGGGTTAGGGTTAGGGTTAGGGTTAGGGTTAGGGTTAGGATGAATGAACACCGCAAGAACAATCCAAGATTAGGGTTAGGGTTAGGGTTAGGGTTAGGGTTAGGATGAATGAACACTACAAGAACAATCCAAGATTAGGGTTAGGGTTAGGGTTAGGGTTAGGGTTAGGGTGAATGAACACCGCAAGAACAATCCAAGATTAGGGTTAGGGTTAGGGTTAGGGTTAGGGTTAGGGTTAGGGTTAGGGTTAGGGTTAGGGTTAGGGTTAGGGTTAGGGTTAGGGTGAATGAACACCGCAAGAACAATCCAATATTAGGGTTAGGGTTAGGGTTAGGGTTAGGGTTAGGGTTAGGGTTAGGGTTAGGGTTAGGGTGAATGAACACCGCAAGAGAAATCCAAGATTAGGGTTAGGGTAAGGGTTAGGGTTAGGGTTAGGGTTAGGGTTAGGGTTAGGGTTAGGGTTGGGGTTAGGGTTAGGGTTAGGGTTAGGGTTAGGGTTAGGGTTAGGGTTAGGGTTAGGGTTAGGGTTAGGGTTAGGGTTAGGGTTAGGTTTAGGATGAATGAACACCGCAAGAACAATCCAAGATTAGGGTTAGGGTTAGGGTTAGGGTTAGGGTTAGGGTTAGGGTTAGGGTTAGGGTTAGGGTTAGGGTTAGATTTAGATTTAGGGTTAGGGTTAGGGTTAGGGTTAGGGTTAGGGTTAGGGTTAGGGTTAGGGTTAGGGTGAATGAACACCGCAAGAACAATCCAAGATTAGGGTTAGGGTTAGGGTTAGGGTTAGGGTTAGGGTTAGGGTTAGGGTTAGGGTTAGGGTTAGGGTTAGGGTTAGGGTTAGGGTTAGGATGAATGAACACCACAAGAACAATCCAAGATTAGGGTTAGGGTTAGGGTTAGGGTTAGGGTTAGGGTGAATGAACACCGCAAGAACAATCCAAGGATAGGGTTAGGGTTAGGGTTAGGGTTAGGGTTAGGGTTAGGGTTAGGGTTAGGGTTAGGGTTAGGGTTAGGGTTAGGGTTAGGGTTAGGGTTAGGGTGAATGAACACCGCAAGAACAATCCAAGATTAGGGTTAGGGTTAGGGTTAGGGTTAGGGTTAGGGTTAGGGTTAGGGTTAGGGTTAGGGTTAGGGTTAGGGTTAGGTTTAGGGTTAGGATGAATGAACACCACAAGAACAATCCAAGATTAGGGTTAGGGTTAGGGTTAGGGTTAGGGTGAATGAACACCGCAAGAACAATCGAAGAATAGGGTTAGGGTTAGGGTTAGGGTTAGGGTTAGGGTTAGGGTTAGGGTTAGGGTTAGGGTTAGGGTTAGGGTAAGGGTAAGGGTTAGGGTTAGGGTTAGGGTGAATGAACACCGCAAGAACAATCCAAGATAAGGGTTAGTGTTAGGTTTAGGGTTAGGGTTAGGGTTAGCGTTAGGGTTAGGGTGAATGAACACCGCAAGAACAATCCAAGAATAGGGTTAGGGTTAGGGTTAGGGTTAGGGTTAGGGTTAGGGTTAGGGTTAGGGTTAGGGTTAGGGTTAGAGTGAATGAACACCGGAAGAACAATCCAAGAATAGGGTTAGGGTTAGGGTTAGGGTTAGGGTTAGGGTTAGGGTTAGGGTTAGGGTTAGTGTTAGGGTTAGGGTTAAGGTTAGGGTTAGGGTTAGGGTTAGGATGAATGAACACTACAAGAACAATCCAAGATTAGGGTTAGGGTTAGGGTTAGGGTTAGGGTGAATGAACACCGCAAGAGCAATCCAAGATTAGGGTTAGGGTTAGGGTTAGGGTTAGGGTTAGGGTTAGGGTTAGGGTTAGGGTTAGGGTTAGGGTTAGGGTTAGGGTTAGGGTTAGGGTTAGGATGAATGAACACAACAAGAACAATCCAAGATTAGGGTTAGGGTTAGGGTTAGGGTTAGTGTGAATGAACAGCGCAAGAACATACCAAGATTAGGGTTAGGGATAGGGTTAGGGTTAGGGTTAGGGTTAGGGTTAGGGTTAGGGTGAATGAACACCGCAAGAACAATCCAAGATTAGGGTTAGGGTTAGGGTTAGGGTTAGGGTTAGGGTTAGGGTTAGGGTTAGGGTTAGGGTTAGGGTTACGGTTAGGGTGAATGAACACCGCAAGAGCAATCCAAGATTAGGGTTAGGGTAAGGGTTAGGGTTAGGGTTAGGGTTAGTTTTAGGGTTAGGGTTAGGGTTAGGGTTAGGGTTAGGGTTAGGGTTAGGGTTAGGGTTAGGGTTAGGATGAATGAACACGACAAGAACAATCCAAGATAAGGGTTAGTGTTAGGTTTAGGTTTAGGGTTAGGGTTAGGGTTAGGGTTAGGGTTAGGGTTAGGGTTAGGGTTAGGGTTAGGATGAATGAACACCGCAAGAACAATCCAAGATTAGGGTTAGGGTTAGGGTTAGGGTTAGGGTTAGGGTTAGGGTTAGGGTTAGGATGAATGAACACTACAAGAACAATCCAAGATTAGGGTTAGGGTTAGGGTTAGGGTTAGGGTTAGGGTGAATGAACACCGCAAGAACAATCCAAGATTAGGGTTAGGGTTAGGGTTAGGGTTAGGGTTAGGGTTAGGGTTAGGGTTAGGGTTAGGGTTAGGGTGAATGAACACCGCAAGAACAATCCAATATTAGGGTTAGGGTTAGGGTTAGGGTTAGGGTTAGGGTTAGGGTTAGGGTTAGGGTTAGGGTTAGGGTTAGGGTTAGGGTGAATGAACACCGCAAGAGAAATCCAAGATTAGGGTTAGGGTAAGGGTTAGGGTTAGGGTTAGGGTTGGGGTTAGGGTTAGGGTTAGGGTTAGGGTTAGGGTTAGGGTTAGGGTTAGGGTTAGGGTTAGGGTTAGGGTTAGGGTTAGGGTTAGGTTTAGGATGAATGAACACCGCAAGAACAATCCAAGATTAGGGTTAGGGTTAGGGTTAGGGTTAGGGTTAGGGTTAGGGTTAGGGTTAGGGTTAGGGTTAGGGTTAGGGTTAGATTTAGATTTAGATTTAGGGTTAGGGTTAGGGTTAGGGTTAGGGTTAGGGTTAGGGTTAGGGTTAGGGTTAGGATGAATGAACACTACAAGAACAATCCAAGATTAGGGTTAGGGTTAGGGTTAGGGTTAGGGTTAGGGTGAATGAACACCGCAAGAACAGTCCAAGATTAGGGTTAGGGTTAGGCTTAGGGTTAGGATGAATGAACACCACAAGAACAATCCAAGATTAGGGTTAGGGTTAGGGTTAGGGTTAGGGTTAGGGTTAGGGTTAGGGTTAGGGTTAGGGTTAGGGTTAGGGTTAGGGTTAGGGTTAGGGTTAGGGTTAGGGTGAATGAACACCGCAAGAACAATCCAAGAATAGGGTTAGGGTTAGTGTTAGGGTTAGGGTTAGGGTTAGGGTTAAGGTTAGGGTTAGGGTTAGGGTTAGGGTTAGGGTTAGGATGAATGAACACCACAAGAACAATCCAAGATTAGGGTTAGGGTTAGGGTTTAGGTTAGGGTTGGGGTTAGGGTTAGGGTTAGGGTTAGGGTTAGGGTTAGGGTTAGGGTTAGGATGAATGAACACCACAAGAACAATCCAAGATTAGGGTTAGGGTTAGGGTTAGGGTGAATGAACACCGCAAGAACAATCCAAGATTAGGGTTAGGGTTAGGGTTAGGGTTAGGGTTAGGGTTAAGGTTAAGGTTGTTGGAATTCTAGCCCGTCTTGAGGTATGTGCCTATCTGTTTAGGCACCGGCTGAATTCCTTAGACCTCCCTCCGGCGACTCCCGGCAGGATAAAACATACGCGAGGTCCGTTCCGGCGATTTTCCTCAGGCTGTGAGGAAAACACACCAACTGCTACTCTCTCCCCTTTGGTGTCCCCAGGGAGGGGAAAGAAGCAGACAGAAATCTATTTACATCTTTTATTCCTGTCTTTTACTTCAGTACAGAGAAAACATGTCTGCACTCATCAGCAGTTAGAATAAACTCCACCCATGTACATCCTGTACAGGTCATATGACAAACCCACTGAGCTAACATCCGGTGCTCAGTACAGAATGGACTGCCCCTTTGTTCCCATGGCAACATTCACAAACTTCCTGTTTGGCTTTCCAGCCACAAGCAGCAGTCTTGGCTGCTATAGCCTTTGCTTGCTGCCGCATTGGTGCTTTAGAATAACAAAGGTTAGGGTTAGGGTTAGGGTTAGGGTTAGGGTTAGGGTTAGGGTTAGGGTTAGGGTTAGGGTTAGGGTGAATGAACACCGCAAGAACAATCCAAGAATAGGGTTAGGGTTAGGGTTAGGGTTAGGGTTAGGGTTAGGGTTAGGGTTAGGGTTAGGGTTAGGGTTAGGGTTAGGGTTAGGATGAATGAACACCACAAGAACAATCCAAGATTAGGGTTAGGGTTAGGGTTAGGGTTAGGGTTAGGGTTAGGGTTGGGGTTAGGGTTAGGGTTAGGGTTAGGGTTAGGGTTAGGGTTAGGGTTAGGGTTAGGATGAATGAACACCACAAGAACAATCCAAGATTAGGGTTAGGGTTAGGGTTAGGGTTAGGGTTAGGGTTAGGGTGAATGAACACCGCAAGAACAATCCAAGAATAGGGTTAGGGTTAGGGTTAGGGTTAGGGTTAGGGTTAGGGTTAGGGTTAGGGTTAGGGTTAGGATGAATGAACACCACAAGAACAATCCAAGATTAGGGTTAGGGTTAGGGTTAGGGTTAGGGTTAGGGTTGGGGTTAGGGTTAGGGTTAGGGTTAGGGTTAGGGTTAGGGTTAGGGTTAGGGTTAGGGTTAGGGTTAGGGTTAGGATGAATGAACACCACAAGAACAATCCAAGATTAGGGTTAGGGTTAGGGTTAGGGTTAGGGTTAGGGTTAGGGTGAATGAACAACGCAAGAACAATCCAAGATTAGGGTAAGGGTTAGGGTTAGGGTTAGGGTTAGGGTTAGGGTTAGGGTTAGGGTTAGGGTTAGGGTTAGGGTGAATGAACACCGCAAGAACAATCCAAGAATAGGGTTAGGGTTAGGGTTAGGGTTAGGGTTAGGGTTAGGGTTAGGGTTAGGGTTAGGGTGAATGAACACCGCAAGAACAATCCAAGAATAGGGTTAGGGTTAGGGTTAGGGTTAGGGTTAGGGTTAGGGTTAGGGTTAGGGTGAATGAACAACGCAAGAACAATCCAAGATTAGGGTTAGGGTTAGGGTTAGGGTTAGGGTTAGGGTTAGGGTTAGGGTTAGGGTTAGGGTTAGGGTGAATGAACACCGCAAGAACAATCCAAGATTAGGGTTAGGGTTAGGGTTAGGGTTAGGGTTAGGGTTAGGGTTAAGGTAAAGGTTAGGGTTAGGATTAGGGTTAGGGTTAGGGTTATGGTTAGGGTTGGGGTTAGGGTTAGGGTTAGGGTTAGGGTTAGGGTTAGGATGAATGAACACCGCAAGAACAATCCAAGATTAGGGTTAGGGTTAGGGTTAGGGTTAGGGTTAGGGTTAGGGTTAGGGTTAGGGTTAGGATTAGGATTAGGGTTAGGATGAATGAACACTTCAAGAACAATCCAAGTTTAGGGTTAGGGTTAGGGTTAGGGTTAGGGTTAGGGTTAGGGTTAGGGTTAGGGTTAGGGTGAATGAACACCACAAGAACAATGCAAGATTAGGGTTAGGGTTAGGGTTAGGGTTAGGGTTAGGGTTAGGGTGAATGAACACCGCAAGAACAATCCAAGAATAGGGTTAGGGTTAGGGTTAGGGTTAGGGTTAGGATGAATGAACACCGCAAGAACAATCCAAGATTAGGGTTAGGGTTAGGGTTAGGGTTAGGGTTAGGGTTAGGGTTAGGGTTAGGGTTAGGGTTAGGGTTAGGGTTAGGGTTAGGGTTAGGGTTAGGGTTAGGGTTAGGGTTAGGGTGAATGAACACCGCAAGAACAATCCAAGATTAGGGTTAGGGTTAGGGTTAGGGTTAGGGTTAGGGTTAGGGTTAGGGTTAGGGTTAGGGTTAGGGTAAGGGTTAGGATGAATGAACACCGCAAGAACAATCTAAGATTAGGGTTAGGGTTAGGGTTACGGTTAGGATGAATGAACACTACAAGAACAATCCAAGATTAGGGTTAGAGTTAGGGTTAGGGTTAGGGTTAGGGTTAGGGTTAGGGTTAGGGTTAGGGTTAGGGTTAGGGTTAGGGTTCGGGTTCGGGTTCGGGTTCGGGTTAGGGTGAATGAACACCGCAAGAACAATCCAAGATTAGGGTTAGGGTTAGGGTTAGGGTTAGGGTTAGGGTTAGGGTTAGGGTTAGGGTTAGGGTTAGGGTTAGGGTGAATGAACACCACAAGAACAATGCAAGATTAGGGTTAGGGTTAGGGTTAGGGTTAGGGTTAGGGTGAATGAACATAGCAAGAACAATCCAAGAATAGGGTTAGGGTTAGGGTTAGGGTTAGGATGAATGAACACCGCAAGAACAATCCAAGATTAGGGTTAGGGTTAGGGTTAGGGTTAGGGTTAGGGTTAGGGTTAGGGTTAGGGTTAGGGT
>NW_028113034.1:95000-100000 GCF_964234715.1 Podarcis melisellensis | reverse complement strand
GGTTAGGGTTAGGGTTAGGGTTAGGGTTAGGGTTAGTGTTAGTGTTAGGGTTAGGGTTAGGGTTAGGGTTAGGGTTAGGGTTAGGGTTAGGGTTAGGGTTAGGATTAGGGTTAGGGTTAGGGTTAGGGTTAGGGTGAATGAACACCGCAAGAACAATCCAAGAAAGGCGTTAGGGTTAGGGTTAGGGTTAGGGTTAGGGTTAGGGTTAGGGTTAGGGTTAGGATGAATGAACACTACAAGAACAATCCAAGATTAGGGTTAGGGTTAGGGTTAGGGTTAGGGTTAGGGTTAGGGTTAGGGTTAGGGTTAGGGTTAGGGTTAGGGTTAGGGTTAGGGTTAGGGTTAGGGTGAATGAACACCACAAGAACAATGCAAGATTAGGGTTAGGGTTAGGGTTAGGGTTAGGGTTAGGGTTAGGGTTAGGGTGAATGAACACCGCAAGAACAATCCAAGAATAGGGTTAGGGTTAGGGTTAGGGTTAGGGTTAGGATGAATGAACACCGCAAGAACAATCCAAGATTAGGGTTAGGGTTAGGGTTAGGGTTAGGGTTAGGGTTAGGGTTAGGGTTAGGGTTAGGGTTAGGGTTAGGGTTAGGGTTAGGATGAATGAACACCACAAAAACAATCCAAGATTAGGGTTAGGGTTAGGGTTAGGGTTAGGGTGAATGAACACCGCAAGAACAATCCAAGATTAGGGTTAGGGTTAGGGTTAGGGTTAGGGTTAGGGTTAGGGTTAGGGTTAGGGTTAGGATGAATGAACACCACAAAAACAATCCAAGATTAGGGTTAGGGTTAGGGTTAGGGTTAGGGTTAGGGTTAGGGTTAGGGTTAGGGTGAATGAACACCGCAAGAACAATCCAAGATTAGGGTTAGGGTTAGGGTTAGGGTTAGGGTTAGGGTTAGGGTTAGGGTTAGGGTTAGGGTGAATGAACAACACAAGAACAATCCAAGATTAGGGTTAGGGTTAGGGTTAGGGTTAGGGTTAGGGTTAGGGTTAGGGTGAATGAACACCGCAAGAAATATCCAAGATTTGGGTTAGGGTTAGGGTTAGGGTTAAGGTTAGGGTTAGGGTTAGGGTTAGGGTTAGGGTTAGGGTTAGGGTGAATGAACACCGCAAGAGCAATCCAAGATTAGGGTTTGGGTAAGGGTTAGGGTTAGGGTTAGGGTTAGGGTTAGGGTTAGGGTTAGGGTGAATGAACACCGCAAGAGCAATCCAAGATTAGGGTTTGGGTAAGGGTTAGGGTTAGGGTTAGGGTTAGTGTTAGTGTTAGTGTTAGTGTTAGTGTTAGGGTTAGGGTTAGGGTTAGGATTAGGGTTAGGGTTAGGGTTAGGGTGAATGAACACCGCAAGAACAATCCAAGAATAGGGTTAGGGTTAGGGTTAGGGTTAGGGTTAGGGTTAGGGTTAGGGTTAGGGTTAGGGTTAGGATGAATGAACACCACAAGAACAATCCAAGATTAGGGTTAGGGTTAGGGTTGGGGTTGGGGTTAGGGTTAGGGTTAGGGTTAGGGTTAGGGTTAGGGTTAGGGTTAGGGTTAGGGTTAGGGTTTGGGTTAGGGTTAGGATGAATGAACACCACAAGAACAATCCAAGATTAGGGTTAGGGTTAGGGTTAGGGTTAGGGTTAGGGTGAATGAACAACGCAAGAACAATCCAAGATTAGGGTTAGGGTTAGGGTTAGGGTTAGGGTTAGGGTTAGGGTTAGGGTTAGGGTTAGGGTGAATGAACACCACAAGAACAATGCAAGATTAGGGTTAGGGTTAGGGTTAGGGTTAGGGTTAGGGTTAGGGTTAGGGTTAGGGTGAATGAACACCGCAAGAACAATCCAAGAATAGGGTTAGGGTTAGGGTTAGGGTTAGGGTTAGGGTTAGGGTTAGGATGAATGAACACCGCAAGAACAATCCAAGATTAGGGTTAGGGTTAGGGTTAGGGTTAGGGTTAGGGTTAGGGTTAGGGTTAGGGTTAGGGTTAGGATGAATGAACACCACAAAAACAATCCAAGATTAGGGTTAGGGTTAGGGTTAGGGTTAGGGTTAGGGTGAATGAACACCGCAAGAACAATCCAAGATTAGGGTTAGGGTTAGGGTTAGGGTTAGGGTTAGGGTTAGGGTTAGGGTTAGGGTTAGGGTTAGGGTTAGGGTTAGGGTTAGGGTGAATGAACAACACAAGAACAATCCAAGATTAGGGTTAGGGTTAGGGTTAGGGTTAGGGTTAGGGTTAGGGTGAATGAACACCGCAAGAAATATCCAAGATTTGGGTTAGGGTTAGGGTTAGGGTTAGGGTTAAGGTTAGGGTTAGGGTTAGGGTTAGGGTTAGGGTTAGGGTGAATGAACACCGCAAGAGCAATCCAAGATTAGGGTTTGGGTTTGGGTTAGGGTTAGGGTTAGGGTTAGGGTTAGGGTTAGGGTTAGGGTTAGGGTTAGGGTTACGGTTACGGTTACGGTTAGGATGAATGAACACTACAAGAACAATCCAAGATTAGGGTTAGAGTTAGGGTTAGGGTTAGGGTTAGGGTTAGGGTTAGGGTTAGGGTTAGGGTTAGGGTGAATGAACACCGCAAGAACAATCCAAGATCAGGGTTAGGGTTAGGGTTAGGGTTAGGATGAATGAACACCACAAGAACAATCAAAGATTAGGGTTAGGGTTAGGGTTAGGGTTAGGGTTAGGGTTAGGGTTAGGGTTAGCGTGAATGAACACCGCAAGAACAATCCAAGATTAGGGTTAGGGTTAGGGTTAGGGTTAGGGTTAGGGTTAGGGTTAGGGTTAGGATGAATGAACACCACAAGAACAATCCAAGATTAGGGTTAGGGTTAGGGTTAGGGTTAGTGTTAGGGTGAATGAACACCGCAAGAACAATCCAAGAATAGGGATAGGGTTAGGGTTAGGGTTAGGGTTAGGGTTAGGGTTAGGGTTAGGGTTAGGGTTAGGGTTAGGGTTAGGGTGAATGAACACCGCAAGAACAATCCAAGAATAGGGTTAGGGTTAGGGTTAGGGTTAGGGTTAGGGTTAGGGTTAGGGTTAGGGTTAGTGTTAGGGTTAGGGTTAGGGTTAGGGTTAGGGTTAGGGTTAGGGTTAGGGTTAGGGTTAGGGTTAGGGTGAATGAACACCGCAAGAACAATCCAAGAATAGGGTTAGGGTTAGGGTTAGGGTTAGGGTTAGGGTTAGGGTTAGGGTTATGGTTAGGGTTAGGGTTAGGGTTAGGGTTAGGGTTAGGGTTAGGGTTAGGATGAATGAACACTACAAGAACAATCCAAGATTAGGGTTAGGGTTAGGGTTAGGGTTAGGGTTAGGGTTAGGGTTAGGGTTAGGGTGAATGAACACCACAAGAACAATGCAAGATTAGGGTTAGGGTTAGGGTTAGGGTTAGGGTTAGGGTTAGGGTTAGGGTTAGGGTTAGGGTGAATGAACACCGCAAGAACAATCCAAGAATAGGGTTAGGGTTAGGGTTAGGGTTAGGGTTAGGATGAATGAACACCGCAAGAACAATCCAAGATTAGGGTTAGGGTTAGGGTTAGGGTTAGGGTTAGGGTTAGGGTTAGGGTTAGGGTTAGGGTTAGGGTTAGGGTTAGGGTTAGGGTTAGGGTTAGGGTTAGGGTTAGGATGAATGAACACCACAAAAACAATCCAAGATTAGGGTTAGGGTTAGGGTTAGGGTTAGGGTTAGGGTGAATGAACACCGCAAGAACACTCCAAGTTTAGGGTTAGGGTTAGGGTTAGGGTTAGGGTTAGGGTTAGGGTTAGGGTTAGGGTTAGGGTTAGGGTTAGGGTTAGGGTTAGAATGAATGAACACCACAAAAACAATCCAAGATTAGGGTTAGGGTTAGGGTTAGGGTTAGGGTTAGGGTTAGGGTTAGGGTGAATGAACACCGCAAGAACAATCCAAGATTAGGGTTAGGGTTAGGGTTAGGGTTAGGGTTAGTGTTAGGGTTAGGGTTAGGGTTAGGGTTAGGGTGAATGAACACCGCAAGAAATATCCAAGATTTGGGTTAGGGTTAGGGTTAGGGTTAGGGTTAAGGTTAGGGTTAGGGTTAGGGTTAGGGTTAGGGTTAGGGTTAGGGTTAGGGTTAGGGTTAGGGTT
The DNA here is from genome assembly GCF_964234715.1 of Podarcis melisellensis. NCBI lineage: Eukaryota > Metazoa > Chordata > Lepidosauria > Squamata > Lacertidae > Podarcis > Podarcis melisellensis. Next base: position 95,922 of record NW_028113034.1, on the reverse strand, counting down.
AGGGTTAGGGTTAGGGTGAATGAACACCGCAAGAGCAATCCAAGATTAGGGTTTGGGTAAGGGTTAGGGTTAGGGTTAGGGTTAGGGTTAGTTTTAGGGTTAGGGTTAGGGTTAGGGTTAGGGTTAGGGTTAGGGTTAGGGTTAGGGTTGAGGTTAGGGTTAGGTTTAGGGTTAGGGTTAGGGTTAGGGTTAGGATGAATGAACACCGCAAGAACAATCCAAGATGAGGGTTAGGGTTAGGGTTAGGGTTAGGGTTAGGGTTAGGGTTAGGGTTAGGGTTAGGGTTAGGGTTAGGATTAGGGTTAGGGTTAGGATGAATGACACTACAAGAACAATCCAAGATTAGGGTTAGGGTTAGGGTTAGGGTTAGGGTTAGGGTTAGGGTTAGGGTTAGGGTTAGGGTGAATGAACACCACAAGAACAATGCAAGATTAGGGTTAGGGTTAGGGTTAGGGTTAGGGTTAGGGTTAGGGTTAGGGTTAGGGTGAATGAACACCGCAAGAACAATCCAAGAATAGGGTTAGGGTTAGGGTTAGGGTTAGGATGAATGAACACCGCAAGAACAATCCAAGATTAGGGTTAGAGTTAGGGTTAGGGTTAGGGTTAGGGTTAGGGTTAGGGTTAGGGTTAGGGTTAGGGTTAGGGTTAGGGTTAGGGTTAGGGTTAGGATGAATGAACACCACAAAAACAATCCAAGATTAGGGTTAGGGTTAGGGTTAGGGTTAGGGTTAGGGTTAGGGTTAGGGTTAGGGTTAGGGTTAGGGTTAGGGTTAGGGTTAGGGTGAATGAACACCGCAAGAACAATCCAAGATTAGGGTTAGGGTTAGGGTTAGGGTTAGGGTTAGGGTTAGGGTTAGGGTTAGGGTTAGGGTGAATGAACAACACAAGAACAATCCAAGATTAGGGTTAGGGTTAGGGTTAG
>NW_028113034.1:80000-82500 GCF_964234715.1 Podarcis melisellensis | reverse complement strand
GGTTAGGGTTAGGGTTAGGGTTAGGGTTAGGGTGAATGAACACCGCAAGAACAATCCAAGATTAGGGTTAGGGTTAGGGTTAGGGTTAGGGTTAGGGTTAGGGTTAGGGTTAGGGTTAGGGTTAGGGTTAGGGTTCGGGTTAGGGTTAGGGTTAGGGTGAATGAACACCGCAAGAACAATCCAAGATTAGGGTTAGGGTTAGGGTTAGGGTTAGGGTTAGGGTTAGGGTTAGGGTTAGGGTTAGGGTTAGGGTTGGGGTTAGGGTTAGGGTTAGGATTAGGATTAGGGTTAGGGTTAGGATGAATGAACACTACAAGAACAATCCAAGATTAGGGTTAGGGTTAGGGTTAGGGTTAGGGTTAGGGTTAGGGTTAGGGTTAGGGTGAATTAACACCACAAGAACAATGCAAGATTAGGGTTAGGGTTAGGGTTAGGGTTAGGGTTAGGGTGAATGAACATAGCAAGAACAATCCAAGAATAGGGTTAGGGTTAGGGTTAGGGTTAGGATGAATGAACACCGCAAGAACAATCCAAGATTAGGGTTAGGGTTAGGGTTAGGGTTAGGGTTAGGGTTAGGGTTAGGGTTAGGGTTAGGGTTAGGGTTAGGGTTAGGGTTAGGGTTAGGGTTAGGGTTAGGATGAATGAACACCACAAAAACAATCCAAGATTAGGGTTAGGGTTAGGGTTAGGGTTAGGGTTAGGGTTATGGTGAATGAACACCGCAAGAACAATCCAAGATTAGGGTTAGGGTTAGGGTTAGGGTTAGGGTTAGGGTTAGGGTTAGGGTTAGGGTGAATGAACAACACAAGAACAATCCAAGATTAGGGTTAGGGTTAGGGTTAGGGTTAGGGTTAGGGTTAGGGTTAGGGTTAGGGTTAGGGTTAGGGTTAGGGTTAGGGTTAGGGTTAGGGTTAGGGTAAGGGTTAGGATGAATGAACACCGCAAGAACAATGTAAGATTAGGGTTAGGGTTAGGGTTACGGTTAGGATGAATGAACACTACAAGAACAATCCAAGATTAGGGTTAGGGTTAGGGTTAGGGTTAGGGTTAGGGTTAGGGTTAGGGTTAGGGTTAGGGTTAGGGTTAGGGTGAATGAACACCGCAAGAACAATCCAAGATCAGGGTTAGGGTTAGGGTTAGGGTTAGGATGAATGAACACCACAAGAACAATCAAAGATTAGGGTTAGGGTTAGGGTTAGGGTTAGTGTTAGGGTTAGGGTTAGGGTTAGGGTTAGGGTTAGGGTGAATGAACACCGCAAGAACAATCCAAGATTAGGGTTAGGGTTAGGGTTAGGGTTAGGGTTAGTGTTAGGATGAATGAACACCACAAGAACAATCCAAGATTAGGGTTAGGGTTAGGGTTAGGGTTAGGGTTAGGGTGAATGAACACCGCAAGAACAATCCAAGAATAGGGATAGGGTTAGGGTTAGGGTTAGGGTTAGGGTTAGGGTTAGGGTTAGGGTTAGGGTTAGGGTTAGGGTTAGGGTTAGGGTGAATGAACACCGCAAGAACAATCCAAGAATAGGGTTAGGGTTAGGGTTAGGGTTAGGGTTAGGGTTAGGGTTAGGGTTAGGGTTAGGGTTAGGGTTAGGGTTAGGGTTAGGGTTAGGGTTAGGGTTAGGGTTAGGATTAGGGTTAGGGTTAGGGTTAGGGTGAATGAACACCGCAAGAACAATCCAAGAATAGGGTTAGGGTTAGGGTTAGGGTTAGGGTTAGGGTTAGGGTTAGGGTTAGGATTAGGGTTAGGGTTAGGATGAATGAACACTACAAGAACAATCCAAGATTAGGGTTAGGGTTAGGGTTAGGGTTAGGGTTAGGGTGAATGAACACCACAAGAACAATGCAAGATTAGGGTTAGGGTTAGGGTTAGGGTTAGGGTTATGGTTAGGGTGAATGAACACCGCAAGAACAATCCAAGAATAGGGTTAGGGTTAGGGTTAGGGTTAGGGTTAGGATGAATGAACACCGCAAGAACAATCCAAGATTAGGGTTAGGGTTAGGGTTAGGGTTAGGGTAAGGGTTAGGGTTAGGGTTAGGGTTAGGGTTAGGATGAATGAACACCACAAAAACAATCCAAGATTAGGGTTAGGGTTAGGGTTAGGGTTAGGGTTAGGGTGAATGAACACCGCAAGAACAATCCAAGATTAGGGTTAGGGTTAGGGTTAGGGTTAGGGTTAGGGTTAGGGTTAGGGTTAGGGTTAGGGTGAATGAACAACACAAGAACAATCCAAGATTAGGGTTAGGGTTAGGGTTAGGGTTAGGGTTAGGGTTAGGGTTAGGGTTAGGGTGAATGAACACCGCAAGAAATATCCAAGATTTGGGTTAGGGTTAGGGTTAGGGTTAGGGTTAAGGTTAGGGTTAGGGTTAGGATTAGGGTTAGGGTTAGGGTTAGGGTTAGGGTTAGGGTTAGGGTTAGGGTGAATGAACACCGCAAGAGCAATCCAAGATTAGGGTTTGGGTAAGGGTTAGGGTTAGGGTTAGTTTTAGGGTTAGGGTTAGG
>NW_028113034.1:65000-77500 GCF_964234715.1 Podarcis melisellensis | reverse complement strand
GTTAGAGTTAGGGTTAGGGTTAGGGTTAGGGTTAGGGTTAGGGTTAGGGTTAGGGTTAGGGTTAGGGTTAGGGTTAGGGTTAGGGTTAGGGTGAATGAACACCGCAAGAACAATCCAAGATCAGGGTTAGGGTTAGGGTTAGGGTTAGGATGAATGAACACCACAAGAACAATCAAAGATTAGGGTTAGGGTTAGGGTTAGTGTTAGGGTTAGGGTTAGGGTTAGGGTTAGGGTTAGGGTTAGGGTGAATGAACACCGCAAGAACAATCCAAGATTAGGGTTAGGGTTAGGGTTAGGGTTAGTGTTAGGATGAATGAACACCACAAGAACAATCCAAGATTAGGGTTAGGGTTAGGGTTAGGGTTAGGGTTAGGGTGAATGAACACCGCAAGAACAATCCAAGAATAGGGATAGGGTTAGGGTTAGGGTTAGGGTTAGGGTTAGGGTTAGGGTTAGGGTTAGGGTTAGGGTTAGGGTTAGGGTGAATGAACACCGCAAGAACAATCCAAGAATAGGGTTAGGGTTAGGGTTAGGGTTAGGGTTAGGGTTAGGGTTAGGGTTAGTGTTAGTGTTAGGGTTAGGGTTAGGGTTAGGGTTAGGATTAGGGTTAGGGTTAGGGTTAGGGTGAATGAACACCGCAAGAACAATCCAAGAATAGGGTTAGGGTTAGGGTTAGGGTTAGGGTTAGGGTTAGGGTTAGGGTTAGGATTAGGGTTAGGGTTAGGATGAATGAACACTACAAGAACAATCCAAGATTAGGGTTAGGGTTAGGGTTAGGGTTAGGGTTAGGGTTAGGGTTAGGGTGAATGAACACCACAAGAACAATGCAAGATTAGGGTTAGGGTTAGGGTTAGGGTTAGGGTTATGGTTAGGGTGAATGAACACCGCAAGAACAATCCAAGAATAGGGTTAGGGTTAGGGTTAGGGTTAGGATGAATGAACACCGCAAGAACAATCCAAGATTAGGGTTAGGGTTAGGGTTAGGGTTAGGGTTAGGGTTAGGGTTAGGGTTAGGGTAAGGGTTAGGGTTAGGGTTAGGGTTAGGGTTAGGATGAATGAACACCACAAAAACAATCCAAGATTAGGGTTAGGGTTAGGGTTAGGGTTGGGTTAGGGTGAATGAACACCGCAAGAACAATCCAAGATTAGGGTTAGGGTTAGGGTTAGGGTTAGGGTTAGGGTTAGGGTTAGGGTTAGGGTGAATGAACAACACAAGAACAATCCAAGATTAGGGTTAGGGTTAGGGTTAGGGTTAGGGTTAGGGTTAGGGTTAGGGTGAATGAACACCGCAAGAAATATCCAAGATTTGGGTTAGGGTTAGGGTTAGGGTTAGGGTTAGGGTTAAGGTTAGGGTTAGGGTTAGGATTAGGGTTAGGGTTAGGGTTAGGGTTAGGGTTAGGGTGAATGAACACCGCAAGAGCAATCCAAGATTAGGGTTTGGGTAAGGGTTAGGGTTAGGGTTAGGGTTAGGGTTAGTTTTAGGGTTAGGGTTAGGGTTAGGGTTAGGGTTAGGGTTAGGGTTGGGGTTAGGGTTAGGGTTAGGGTTAGGGTTAGGGTTAGGATGAATGAACACCGCAAGAACAATCCAAGATTAGGGTTAGGGTTAGGGTTAGGGTTAGGGTTAGGGTTAGGGTTAGGGTTAGGGTTAGGGTTAGGGTTAGGGAGAATGAACACCACAAGAAATATCCAAGATTTGGGTTAGGGTTAGGGTTAGGGTTAGGGTTAAGGTTAGGGTTAGGGTTAGGGTTAGGGTTAGGGTTAGGGTTAGGGTTAGGGTGAATGAACACCGCAAGAGCAATCCAAGATTAGGGTTTGGGTAAGGGTTAGGGTTAGGGTTAGGGTTAGTTTTAGGGTTAGGGTTAGGGTTAGGGTTAGGGTTAGGGTTAGGGTTAGGGTTGGGGTTAGGGTTAGGGTTAGGGTTAGGGTTAGGGTTAGGATGAATGAACACCGCAAGAACAATCCAAGATTAGGGTTAGGGTTAGGGTTAGGGTTAGGGTTAGGGTTAGGGTTAGGGTTAGGGTTAGGGTTAGGTCTAGGGTTAGGTTTAGGGTTAGGATTAGGGTTAGGGTTAGGATGAATGACACTACAAGAACAATCCAAGATTAGGGTTAGGGTTAGGGTTAGGGTTAGGGTTAGGGTTAGGGTTAGGGTTAGGGTTAGGGTTAGGGTGAATGAACACCACAAGAACAATGCAAGATTAGGGTTAGGGTTAGGGTTAGGGTTAGGGTTAGGGTGAATGAACACCGCAAGAACAATCCAAGAATAGGGTTAGGGTTAGGGTTAGGATGAATGAACACCGCAAGAACAATCCAAGATTAGGGTTAGGGTTAGGGTTAGGGTTAGGGTTAGGGTTAGGGTTAGGGTTAGGGTTAGGGTTAGGGTTAGGGTTAGGATGAATGAACACCACAAAAACAATCCAAGATTAGGGTTAGGGTTAGGGTTAGGGTTAGGGTTAGGGTTAGGGTTAGGGTGAATGAACACCGCAAGAACAATCCAAGATTAGGGTTAGGGTTAGGGTTAGGGTTAGGGTTAGGGTTAGGGTTAGGGTTAGGGTTAGGGTTAGGGTTAGGGTTCGGGTTCGGGTTAGGGTTAGGGTTAGGGTGAATGAACACCGCAAGAACAATCCAAGATTAGGGTTAGGGTTAGGGTTAGGGTTAGGGTTAGGGTTAGGGTTAGGGTTAGGGTTAGGGTTAGGGTTAGGGTTAGGGTTGGGGTTAGGGTTAGGGTTAGGATTAGGATTAGGGTTAGGGTTAGGATGAATGAACACTACAAGAACAATCCAAGATTAGGGTTAGGGTTAGGGTTAGGGTTAGGGTTAGGGTTAGGGTTAGGGTTAGGGTGAATTAACACCACAAGAACAATGCAAGATTAGGGTTAGGGTTAGGGTTAGGGTTAGGGTTAGGGTTAGGGTTAGGGTGAATGAACATAGCAAGAACAATCCAAGAATAGGGTTAGGGTTAGGGTTAGGGTTAGGATGAATGAACACCGCAAGAACAATCCAAGATTAGGGTTAGGGTTAGGGTTAGGGTTAGGGTTAGGGTTAGGGTTAGGGTTAGGGTTAGGGTTAGGGTTAGGATGAATGAACACCACAAAAACAATCCAAGATTAGGGTTAGGGTTAGGGTTAGGGTTAGGGTTAGGGTTAGGGTTAGGGTTAGGATTAGGGTAAGGGTTAGGGTTAGGGTTAGGGTTAGGGTTAGGGTAAGGGTTAGGATGAATGAACACCGCAAGAACAATGTAAGATTAGGGTTAGGGTTAGGGTTACGGTTAGGATGAATGAACACTACAAGAACAATCCAAGATTAGGGTTAGAGTTAGGGTTAGGGTTAGGGTTAGGGTTAGGGTTAGGGTTAGGGTTAGGGTGAATGAACACCGCAAGAAGAATCCAAGATCAGGGTTAGGGTTAGGGTTAGGGTTAGGATGAATGAACACCACAAGAACAATCAAAGATTAGGGTTAGGGTTAGGGTTAGTGTTAGGGTTAGGGTTAGGGTTAGGGTTAGGGTTAGGGTTAGGGTTAGGGTTAGGGTTAGGGTGAATGAACACCGCAAGAACAATCCAAGATTAGGGTTAGGGTTAGGGTTAGGGTTAGGGTTAGGGTTAGTGTTAGGATGAATGAACACCACAAGAACAATCCAAGATTAGGGTTAGGGTTAGGGTTAGGGTTAGGGTTAGGGTGAATGAACACCGCAAGAACAATCCAAGAATAGGGATAGGGTTAGGGTTAGGGTTAGGGTTAGGGTTAGGGTTAGGGTTAGGGTTAGGGTGAATGAACACCGCAAGAACAATCCAAGAATAGGGTTAGGGTTAGGGTTAGGGTTAGGGTTAGGGTTAGGGTTAGGGTTAGGGTTAGGGTTAGGGTTAGTGTTAGGGTTAGGGTTAGGGTTAGGGTTAGGGTTAGGATTAGGGTTAGGGTTAGGGTTAGGGTGAATGAACACCGCAAGAACAATCCAAGAATAGGGTTAGGGTTAGGGTTAGGGTTAGGGTTAGGGTTAGGGTTAGGGTTAGGGTTAGGGTTAGGATTAGGGTTAGGGTTAGGATGAATGAACACTACAAGAACAATCCAAGATTAGGGTTAGGGTTAGGGTTAGGGTTAGGGTTAGGGTTAGGGTGAATGAACACCACAAGAACAATGCAAGATTAGGGTTAGGGTTAGGGTTAGGGTTAGGGTTAGGGTTAGGGTTAGGGTTAGGGTTATGGTTAGGGTGAATGAACACCGCAAGAACAATCCAAGATTAGGGTTAGGGTTAGGGTTAGGGTTAGGGTTAGGGTTAGGGTTAGGGTTAGGGTTAGGGTTAGGGTTAGGATGAATGAACACCAGAAAAACAATCCAAGATTAGGGTTAGGGTTAGGGTTAGGGTTAGGGTTAGGGTGAATGAACACCGCAAGAACAATCCAAGATTAGGGTTAGGGTTAGGGTTAGGGTTAGGGTTAGGGTTAGGGTTAGGGTTAGGGTTAGGGTTAGGGTTAGGGTTAGGGTTAGGGTGAATGAACAACACAAGAACAATCCAAGATTAGGGTTAGGGTTAGGGTTAGGGTTAGGGTTAGGGTTAGGGTTAGGGTTAGGGTGAATGAACACCGCAAGAGCAATCCAAGATTAGGGTTTGGGTAAGGGTTAGGGTTAGGGTTAGGGTTAGGGTTAGGGTTAGGGTTAGTTTTAGGGTTAGGGTTAGGGTTAGGGTTAGGGTTAGGGTTGGGGTTAGGGTTAGGGTTAGGGTTAGGGTTAGGGTTAGGGTTAGGATGAATGAACACCGCAAGAACAATCCAAGATTAGGGTTAGGGTTAGGGTTAGGGTTAGGGTTAGGGTTAGGGTTAGGGTTAGGGTTAGGGTTAGGGTTAGGGTTAGGGTTAGGGTTAGGGTTAGGGTTAGGGTTAGGATTAGGGTTAGGGTTAGGATGAATGACACTACAAGAACAATCCAAGATTAGGGTTAGGGTTAGGGTTAGGGTTAGGGTTAGGGTTAGGGTTAGGGTTAGGGTTAGGGTTAGGGTTAGGGTTAGGGTGAATGAACACCACAAGAACAATGCAAGATTAGGGTTAGGGTTAGGGTTAGGGTTAGGGTTAGGGTTAGGGTTAGGGTAAGGGTTAGGATGAATGAACACCGCAAGAACAATCTAAGATTAGGGTTAGGGTTAGGGTTACGGTTAGGATGAATGAACACTACAAGAACAATCCAAGATTAGGGTTAGAGTTAGGGTTAGGCCGGTTCCTTCAGATGGAAGATGAATGATGGCCTGTTTAGAGATCAGGAGATTACTAAGAAGGCCCAAAAAGCTCTAAAGGATTATTTTGAGATCAATATGAACACCACAGTGGAAAAAAGAACTATCTGGGACGCAAGTAAGGCCGTGATGAGGGGGTTCCTGATACAACAGAACACGGTAAAGAAAAGGAAACAAAACGAAAGGAAAGATAAAATTTTGGAAAAAATCAAGGAGTTGGAGAAGAAGTTAAGACTTAATCCGAAGTCTCAGCCGATTCTGAGAGAAACCAAACTTTACCAAGCACAATATTGCAAACTGATAAATCAGGAAATAGAATGGAAAATCAAACTAATGAAACAAAAAACTTTTGAGTCGGCTAATAAATGTGGAAAACTGCTAGCTTGGCAGTTGAAGAGGAGACAAAAGTTAAATACAGTGACAAATTTAGAGATTGAAGGAAGATGTATCCAGAACCCCGGAGAGATTAGAAAGTGTTTCCAGAGATATTTCAAAAAATTATACACTCAAGGGCCACAAGATGAAGCAGCGATTAAACAATTTTTAAAGACAAATGGACTGGCAAAGTTGTCAGAAGAAAATAGATCAATTCTGAATGGCAAAATAACACGACAAGAGATTGAGCAGGCCATCCAAAACATGAAACAGGGCAAATCACCAGGACCAGACGGGCTGACCTCCAAGTACTATAAGACATTGAAAGACTATTTGATACAACCACTGATGGAGGTCAGCAATGAAATTTTAGAGGGGAAGAAGGCGCCAGAATCGTGGAAAGAAGCTTTCATCACATTGATACCAAAATCGGAAACTGAAAAGACACAGCTTAAGAACTACCGTCCCATCTCCCTTTTAAATGTGGATTACAAAATATTTGCAGACGTTTTGGCAAGTAGATTCAAGAGGGTTTTAAACAAAGTAATTCATAAAGACCAGGCAGGCTTTCTCCCAGGTAGACATATGTCTGCTAATACAAGGAACATTATAGATATATTGGAGCTTTTACAAACAGACATAAATACTAAAGCTGTTTTAATTTTTATAGATGCGGAGAAGGCCTTTGACAACATATCCTGGAAGTTTATGAAAGGGAATTTAAAAGAAATGGGAGTGGGCCGGGGGTTTGAGAATGGGATTGATGCAATATATTCAGAACAAAAGGCTAAACTGATAGTTAACAATGTGGTTACAGAAGAGTTTAAAATTGAAAAAGGAACACGACAAGGCTGTCCGATTTCCCCGTTATTATTTATTTCGGTCCTGGAGGTGCTCTTGAACACGATTAGAGGGGACAGGTTGGTGGAAGGGATACAGGTCGGAGCGAAACAATACAAACTTAAAGCGTTCGCAGATGACTTAGTTCTGACATTACAGGAGCCAGAATCTAGTACGAAAAGAGTACTACAACTAATCCAAGATTTTGGTCGGGTGGCGGGATTTAAACTAAATAAGCAAAAAACCAAGGTGTTGGGAAAAAACTTGACAGATATTGAGTCGGAACGGTTTCAGAGAGAGACAGAGTTAACTGTGGTTAAGAAAGTTAAATACCTAGGGGTAAACATAACAGCAAAGAATTTGAGTCTGTTTAAAGATAATTATGAAAAATGTTGGTCTGAAATTAAGAGAGACTTGGATAGCTGGTCAAAATTGAAACTTTCATTGTTAGGTCGAATAGCTGCTATTAAGATGAATGTATTGCCAAAAATGTTGTTTTTGTTTCAGACATTGCAGATTGTAGATAAAACGGAGTGCTTCCGGAAGTGGCAGAAAGATATCTCCAAATTTGTCTGGCAGGGCAAAAAGCCCAGAATTAAGTTTAAGATATTAACGGACGCAAAAGAAAGAGGGGGCTTTGCCCTGCCAGACTTAAAGTTGTACTATGAAGCCGCAGCTTTCTGCTGGCTAAAAGACTGGCTACTTCTGGAGGACACGGATGTGCTGGATTTGGAAGGTTTTAACAATGCATTTGGATGGCATGCATATTTATGGTACGACAAGGTTAAGATTAACAAGGTCTTTAAGAACCATATTGTCAGAAAAGCAATATTTAATGTCTGGACAAGATACAAAGACTTATTAGAAAACAAAACACCGAGGTGGCTGTCACCTTTGGAGGCTAAGGCCCGAAAAAGACCCAATATGGAGGCCAATTGGCCAAAATATTGGGAAATACTAGAAAGGGATGGAGACAATTGGAAACTGCAGAGTTTAGAGAAAATGAAAGATAAAGTGCGAGACTGGTTACACTATGCTCAGATTAAGGAAGTGTTTAAGATTGATAAAAAGTTAGGATTCCAGGTGGAGAAATCGAAACTGGAAACAGAACTGTTAGAACCTAAGACCAAGGTACTTTCAAAAATGTATAACTTGCTGCTGAAATGGAACACACAAGACGAATTGGTTAAATCGGCTATGATAAAGTGGGCCCAGGATATTGGGCACAACATTATGTTTGAGGACTGGGAAAGGTTATGGACCACCGGGCTGAACTTCACAGCATGTAATGCTCTGAAGGAAAATGTAATGAAAATGATATATAGATGGTACATGACCCCAGTGAAATTGGCTAAAATATACCATTCGTCTGATAACAAATGTTGGAAATGTAAGGAAAATGAAGGAACATTCTTTCACCTCTGGTGGACCTGCCCTAAAGTGAAGGCCTTTTGGGAAATGATATACAATGAGTTAAAAAAGGTATTTAAGTATACCTTCACCAAGAAACCAGAGGCCTTCCTTCTGGGCATGGTCGGCCAGAACGTGTTAAAGAAGGACAGAACATTTTTTATGTATGCTACAACGGCGGCAAGGATACTTATTGCTAAGAGCTGGAAAACCCAAGATCTACCCACACTGGAAGAATGGCAGATGCAGCTGATGGACTATATGCAACTAGCTGAGATGACTGGCAGAATCCGCGACCTGGGAGAGGAGAGGGTTGAAGAAGACTGGAAGAAATTTAAGATTTATTTACAAAAGTACTGTAATTTGGTTGAATCCTAACAAGGAAGCCAGAGCAGAAATAACTGTCTACCATTAAATCATAATTTCTTATTTGAGTTTAACCTAAATATTGCACTTAAGAGCATAAACAAGATGATAATTTGCTTGGAAAAATTCGTTTTTAATGATGAAAGTGGAAGCGGGAGACGTGAGGGAGTCCACAATAGAATGAAAGGATGTCATGAAACCTATTCTGTTTGTTAAATATGTATCTGTAAAAAATCTTAATAAAAATTTTTATAAAAAAAAAATAGAGTTAGGGTTAGGGTTAGGGTTAGGGTTAGGGTTAGGGTTAGGGTTAGGGTTAGGGTTAGGGTTAGGGTTAGGGTTAGGGTTAGGGTTAGGGTTCGGGTTAGGGTTCGGGTTAGGGTTCGGGTTAGGGTTAGGGTTAGGGTCAGGGTGAATGAACACCGCAAGAACAATCCAAGATTAGGGTTAGGGTTAGGGTTAGGGTTAGGGTTAGGGTTAGGGTTAGGGTTAGGGTTAGGGTTAGGGTTAGGGTTAGGGTTAGGGTTAGGATGAATGAACACTACAAGAACAATCCAAGATTAGGGTTAGGGTTAGGGTTAGGGTTAGGGTTAGGGTTAGGGTTAGGGTTAGGGTTAGGGTTTGGGTTAGGGTTAGGGTGAATGAACACCACAAGAACAATGCAAGATTAGGGTTAGGGTTAGGGTTAGGGTTAGGGTTAGGGTTAGGGTGAATGAACATAGCAAGAACAATCCAAGAATAGGGTTAGGGTTAGGGTTAGGGTTAGGATGAATGAACACCGCAAGAACAATCCAAGATTAGGGTTAGGGTTAGGGTTAGGGTTAGGGTTAGGGTTAGGGTTAGGGTTAGGGTTAGGGTTAGGGTTAGGGTTAGGGTGAATGAACACCACAAAAACAATCCAAGATTAGGGTTAGGGTTAGGGTTAGGGTTAGGGTTAGGGTTAGGGTTATGGTGAATGAACACCGCAAGAACAATCCAAGATTAGGGTTAGGGTTAGGGTTAGGGTTAGGGTTAGGGTTAGGGTTAGGGTTAGGGTGAATGAACAACACAAGAACAATCCAAGATTAGGGTTAGGGTTAGGGTTAGGGTTAGGGTTAGGGTTAGGGTTAGGGTTAGGGTTAGGGTAAGGGTTAGGATGAATGAACACCGCAAGAACAATCTAAGATTAGGGTTAGGGTTAGGGTTACGGTTAGGATGAATGAACACTACAAGAACAATCCAAGATTAGGGTTAGAGTTAGGGTTAGGGTTAGGGTTAGGGTTAGGGTTAGGGTTAGGGTTAGGGTGAATGAACACCGCAAGAACAATCCAAGATCAGGGTTAGGGTTAGGGTTAGGGTTAGGATGAATGAACACCACAAGAACAATCAAAGATTAGGGTTAGGGTTAGGGTTAGGGTTAGGGTTAGGGTTAGGGTTAGGGTGAATGAACACCGCAAGAACAATCCAAGATTAGGGTTAGGGTTAGGGTTAGTGTTAGGATGAATGAACACCACAAGAACAATCCAAGATTAGGGTTAGGGTTAGGGTTAGGGTTAGGGTTAGGGTTAGGGTGAATGAACACCGCAAGAACAATCCAAGAATAGGGATAGGGTTAGGGTTAGAGTTAGGGTTAGGGTTAGGGTTAGGGTTAGGGTTAGGGTTAGGGTGAATGAACACCGCAAGAACAATCCAAGAATAGGGTTAGGGTTAAGGTTAGGGTTAGGGTTAGGGTTAGGGTTAGGGTTAGGGTTAGGGTTAGTGTTAGTGTTAGTGTTAGTGTTAGGGTTAGGGTTAGGGTTAGGATTAGGGTTAGGGTTAGGGTTAGGGTGAATGAACACCGCAAAAACAATCCAAGAATAGGGTTAGGGTTAGGGTTAGGGTTAGGGTTAGGGTTAGGGTTAGGGTTAGGGTTAGGGTTAGGGTTAGGATGAATGAACACCACAAGAACAATCCAAGATTAGGGTTAGGGTTAGGGTTAGGGTTGGGGTTGGGGTTAGGGTTAGGGTTAGGGTTAGGGTTAGGGTTAGGGTTAGGGTTTGGGTCAGGGTTAGGATGAATGAACACCACAAGAACAATCCAAGATTAGGGTTAGGGTTAGGGTTAGGGTTAGGGATAGGGTGAATGAACAACGCAAGAACAATCCAAGATTAGGGTTAGGGTTAGGGTTAGGGTTAGGGTTAGGGTTAGGGTTAGGGTTAGGGTTAGGGTTAGGGTTAGGGTAGGGTTAGGGTTAGGGTTAGGGTGAATGAACACCGCAAGAACAATCCAAGATTAGGGTTAGGGTTAGGGTTAGGGTTAGGGTTAGGGTTAGGGTTAGGGTTAGGGTTAGGGTTAGGGTTAAGGTAAAGGTTAGGGTTAGGATTAGGGTTAGGGTTAGGGTTAGGGTTAGGATGAATGAACACCACAAGAACAATCCAAGATTAGGGTTAGGGTTAGGGTTAGGGTTAGGGTTAGGGTTAGGGTTAGGGTTAGGGTGAATGAACACCGCAAGAGCAATCCAAGATTAGGGTTTGGGTAAGGGTTAGGGTTAGGGTTAGGGTTAGGGTTACGGTTAGTTTTAGGGTTAGGGTTAGGGTTAGGGTTAGGGTTGGGGTTAGGGTTAGGGTTAGGGTTAGGATGAATGAACACCGCAAGAACAATCCAAGATTAGGGTTAGGGTTAGGGTTAGGGTTAGGGTTAGGGTTAGGGTTAGGGTTAGGGTTAGGGTTAGGGTTAGGGTTAGGGTTAGGGTTAGGGTTAGGATTAGGATGAATGAACACTACAAGAACAATCCAAGATTAGGGTTAGGGTTAGGGTTAGGGTTAGGGTTAGGGTTAGGGTTAGGGTTAGGGTTAGGGTTAGGGTTAGGGTTAGGGTGAATGAACACCACAAGAACAATGCAAGATTAGGGTTAGGGTTAGGGTTAGGGTTAGGGTTAGGGTTAGGGTTAGGGTTAGGGTTAGGGTTAGGGTGAATGAACACCGCAAGAACAATCCAAGAATAGGGTTAGGGTTAGGGTTAGGGTTAGGATGAATGAACACCGCAAGAACAATCCAAGATTAGGGTTAGGGTTAGGGTTAGGGTTAGGGTTAGGGTTAGGGTTAGGGTTAGGGTTAGGGTTAGGGTTAGGATGAATGAACACCACAAAAACAATCCAAGATTAGGGTTAGGGTTAGGGTTAGGGTTAGGGTTAGGGTGAATGAACACCGCAAGAACAATCCAAGATTAGGGTTAGGGTTAGGGTTAGGGTTAAGGTTAGGGTTAGGGTTAGGGTTAGGGTTAGGGTGAATGAACAACACAAGAACAATCCAAGATTAGGTTTAGGGTTAGGGTTAGGGTTAGGGTTAGGGTGAATGAACACCGCAAGAGCAATCCAAGATTAGGGTTTGGGTAAGGGTTAGGGTTAGGGTTAGGGTTAGGGTTAGGGTTAGTTTTAGGGTTAGGGTTAGGGTTAGGGTTAGGGTTGGGGTTAGGGTTAGGGTTAGGGTTAGGGTTAGGGTTAGGGTTAGGATGAATGAACACCGCAAGAACAATCAAAGATTAGGGTTAGGGTTAGGGTTAGGGTTAGGGTTAGGGTTAGGGTTAGGGTTAGGGTTAGGGTTAGGGTTAGGGTTAGGGTTAGGGTTAGGATGAATGACACTACAAGAACAATCCAAGATTAGGGTTAGGGTTAGGGTTAGGGTTAGGGTTAGGGTTAGGGTTAGGGTTAGGGTTAGGGTTAGGGTTAGGGTGAATGAACAGCACAAGAACAATGCAAGATTAGGGTTAGGGTTAGGGTTAGGGTTAGGGTTAGGGTTAGGGTTAGGGTTAGGGTGAATGAACACCGCAAGAACAATCCAAGAATAGGGTTAGGGTTAGGGTTAGGGTTAGGGTTAGGGTTAGGATGAATGAACACCGCAAGAACAATCCAAGATTAGGGTTAGGGTTAGGGTTAGGGTTAGGGTTAGGGTTAGGGTTAGGGTTAGGCTTAGGGTTAGGGTTAGGGTTAGGGTTAGGGTTAGGATGAATGAACACCACAAAAACAATCCAAGATTAGGGTTAGGGTTAGGGTTAGGGTTAGGGTTAGGGTTAGGGTTAGGGTGAATGAACACCGCAAGAACAATCCAAGATTAGGGTTAGGGTTAGGGTTAGGGTTAGGGTTAGGGTTAGGGTTAGGGTTAGGGTTAGGGTTAGGGTTAGGGTTAGGGTTAGGGTGAATGAACAACACAAGAACAATCCAAGATTAGGGTTAGGGTTAGGGTTAGGGTTAGGGTTAGGGTTAGGGTTAGGGTTAGGGTTAGGGTTAGGGTAAGGGTTAGGATGAATGAACACCGCAAGAACAATCTAAGATT
>NW_028113034.1:57500-62500 GCF_964234715.1 Podarcis melisellensis | reverse complement strand
CAAGATTAGGGTTAGGGTTAGGGTTAGGGTTAGGGTTAGGGTTAGGGTTCGGGTTAGGGTTAGGGTGAATGAACACCGCATGAAATATCCAAGATTTGGGTTAGGGTTAGGGTTAGGGTTAGGGTTAGGGTTAAGGTTAGGGTTAGGGTTAGGGTTAGGGTTAGGGTTAGGGTTAGGGTTAGGGTTAGGGTGAATGAACACCGCAAGAGCAATCCAAGATTAGGGTTTGGGTAAGGGTTAGGGTTATGGTTAGGGTTAGGGTTAGGGTTAGTTTTAGGGTTAGGGTTAGGGTTAGGGTTAGGGTTAGGGTTAGGGTTGGGGTTAGGGTTAGGGTTAGGGTTAGGGTTAGGGTTAGGGTTAGGGTTAGGGTTAGGGTTAGGATGAATGAACACCGCAAGAACAATCCAAGATTAGGGTTAGGGTTAGGGTTAGGGTTAGGGTTAGGGTTAGGGTTAGGGTTAGGGTTAGGGTTAGGTTAGGGTTAGGGTTAGGGTTAGGGTTAGGGTTAGGGTTAGGGTTAGGGTTAGGGTTAGGGTTAGGGTTAGGGTTAGGGTTAGGGTTTGGGTCAGGGTTAGGAGGAATGAACACCACAAGAACAATCCAAGATTAGGGTTAGGGTTAGGGTTAGGGTTAGGGATAGGGTGAATGAACAACGCAAGAACAATCCAAGATTAGGGTTAGGGTTAGGGTTAGGGTTCGGGTTAGGGTTAGGGTTAGGGTTAGGGTTAGGGTTAGGGTTAGGGTTAGGGTAGGGTTAGGGTTAGGGTTAGGGTGAATGAACACCGCAAGAACAATCCAAGATTAGGGTTAGGGTTAGGGTTAGGGTTAGGGTTAGGGTTAGGGTTAGGGTTAAGGTAAAGGTTAGGGTTAGGATTAGGGTTAGGGTTAGGGTTAGGGTTAGGGTTAGGGTTAGGGTTAGGGTTAGGATGAATGAACACCACAAGAACAATCCAAGATTAGGGTTAGGGTTAGGGTTAGGGTTAGGGTGAATGAACACCGCAAGAGCAATCCAAGATTAGGGTTTGGGTAAGGGTTAGGGTTAGGGTTAGGGTTAGGGTTAGGGTTAGGGTTAGGGTTAGGGTTAGGGTTGGGGTTAGGGTTAGGGTTAGGGTTAGGATGAATGAACACCGCAAGAACAATCCAAGATTAGGGTTAGGGTTAGGGTTAGGGTTAGGGTTAGGGTTAGGGTTAGGGTTAGGGTTAGGGTTAGGATTAGGATTAGGGTTAGGATGAATGAACACTACAAGAACAATCCAAGATTAGGGTTAGGGTTAGGGTTAGGGTTAGGGTTAGGGTTAGGGTTAGGGTTAGGGTTAGGGTTAGGGTGAATGAACACCACAAGAACAATGCAAGATTAGGGTTAGGGTTAGGGTTAGGGTTAGGGTTAGGGTTAGGGTGAATGAACACCGCAAGAACAATCCAAGAATAGGGTTAGGGTTAGGGTTAGGGTTAGGATGAATGAACACCGCAAGAACAATCCAAGATTAGGGTTAGGGTTAGGGTTAGGGTTAGGGTTAGGGTTAGGGTTAGGGTTAGGGTTAGGGTTAGGGTTAGGATGAATGAACACCACAAAAACAATCCAAGATTAGGGTTAGGGTTAGGGTTAGGGTTAGGGTTAGGGTTAGGGTGAATGAACACCGCAAGAACAATCCAAGATTAGGGTTAGGGTTAGGGTTAGGGTTAGGGTTAGGGTTAGGGTTAGGGTGAATGAACAACACAAGAACAATCCAAGATTAGGGTTAGGGTTAGGGTTAGGGTTAGGGTTAGGGTTAGGGTGAATGAACACCGCAAGAGCAATCCAAGATTAGGGTTTGGGTAAGGGTTAGGGTTAGGGTTAGGGTTAGGGTTAGTTTTAGGGTTAGGGTTAGGGTTAGGGTTAGGGTTAGGGTTGGGGTTAGGGTTAGGGTTAGGGTTAGGGTTAGGGTTAGGGTTAGGGTTAGGGTTAGGGTTAGGGTTAGGATGAATGAACACCGCAAGAACAATCCAAGATTAGGGTTAGGGTTAGGGTTAGGGTTAGGGTTAGGGTTAGGGTTAGGGTTAGGGTTAGGGTTAGGGTTAGGGTTAGGATGAATGACACTACAAGAACAATCCAAGATTAGGGTTAGGGTTAGGGTTAGGGTTAGGGTTAGGGTTAGGGTTAGGGTTAGGGTTAGGGTTAGGGTTAGGGTTAGGGTGAATGAACACCACAAGAACAATGCAAGATTAGGGTTAGGGTTAGGGTTAGGGTTAGGGTTAGGGTTAGGGTTAGGGTTAGGGTTAGGGTTAGGGTTAGGGTTAGGGTTAGGGTGAATGAACACCGCAAGAACAATCCAAGAATAGGGTTAGGGTTAGGGTTAGGGTTAGGGTTAGGATGAATGAACACCGCAAGAACAATCCAAGATTAGGGTTAGGGTTAGGGTTAGGGTTAGGGTTAGGGTTAGGGTTAGGGTTAGGGTTAGGGTTAGGGTGAATGAACACCGCAAGAACAATCCAAGAATAGGGTTAGGGTTAGGGTTAGGGTTAGGGTTAGGGTTAGGGTTAGGGTTAGGGTTAGGGTTAGGGTTAGTGTTAGGGTTAGGGTTAGGGTTAGGATTAGGGTTAGGGTTAGGGTTAGGGTGAATGAACACCGCAAGAACAATCCAAGAATAGGGTTAGGGTTAGGGTTAGGGTTAGGGTTAGGGTTAGGGTTAGGGTTAGGGTTAGGATGAATGAACACCACAAGAACAATCCAAGATTAGGGTTAGGGTTAGGGTTAGGGTTGGGGTTGGGGTTAGGGTTAGGGTTAGGGTTAGGGTTAGGGTTAGGGTTTGGGTTAGGGTTAGGGTTAGGATGAATGAACACCACAAGAACAATCCAAGATTAGGGTTAGGGTTAGGGTTAGGGTTAGGGTTAGGGTTAGGGTTAGGGTTAGGGTTAGGGTTAGGGTTAGGGTGAATGAACAACGCAAGAACAATCCAAGATTAGGGTTAGGGTTAGGGTTAGGGTTAGGGTTAGGGTTAGGGTTAGGGTTAGGGTTAGGGTTAGGGTTAGGGTTAGGGTAGGGTTAGGGTTAGGGTTAGGGTTAGGGTGAATGAACACCGCAAGAACAATCCAAGATTAGGGTTAGGGTTAGGGTTAGGGTTAGGGTTAGGGTTAGGGTTAAGGTAAAGGTTAGGGTTAGGATTAGGGTTAGGGTTAGGGTTAGGGTTAGGGTTAGGGTTAGGGTTAGGGTTAGGGTTAGGGTTAGGGTTAGGATGAATGAACACCACAAGAACAATCCAAGATTAGGGTTAGGGTTAGGGTTAGGGTTAGGGTTAGGGTTAGGGTTGGGGTTAGGGTTAGGGTTAGGGTTAGGGTTAGGGTTAGGGTTAGGGTTAGGGTTAGGGTTGGGGTTAGGGTTAGGGTTAGGGTTAGGGTTAGGGTTAGGGTTAGGATGAATGAACACCGCAAGAACAATCCAAGATTAGGGTTAGGGTTAGGGTTAGGGTTAGGGTTAGGGTTAGGGTTCGGGTTAGGGTTAGGGTGAATGAACACCGCATGAAATATCCAAGATTTGGGTTAGGGTTAGGGTTAGGGTTAGGGTTAGGGTTAAGGTTAGGGTTAGGGTTAGGGTTAGGGTTAGGGTTAGGGTTAGGGTTAGGGTTAGGGTGAATGAACACCGCAAGAGCAATCCAAGATTAGGGTTTGGGTAAGGGTTAGGGTTATGGTTAGGGTTAGGGTTAGGGTTAGTTTTAGGGTTAGGGTTAGGGTTAGGGTTAGGGTTAGGGTTAGGGTTGGGGTTAGGGTTAGGGTTAGGGTTAGGGTTAGGGTTAGGGTTAGGGTTAGGGTTAGGGTTAGGATGAATGAACACCGCAAGAACAATCCAAGATTAGGGTTAGGGTTAGGGTTAGGGTTAGGGTTAGGGTTAGGGTTAGGGTTAGGGTTAGGGTTAGGTTAGGGTTAGGGTTAGGGTTAGGGTTAGGGTTAGGGTTAGGGTTAGGGTTAGGGTTAGGGTTAGGGTTAGGGTTAGGGTTAGGGTTTGGGTCAGGGTTAGGAGGAATGAACACCACAAGAACAATCCAAGATTAGGGTTAGGGTTAGGGTTAGGGTTAGGGATAGGGTGAATGAACAACGCAAGAACAATCCAAGATTAGGGTTAGGGTTAGGGTTAGGGTTCGGGTTAGGGTTAGGGTTAGGGTTAGGGTTAGGGTTAGGGTTAGGGTTAGGGTAGGGTTAGGGTTAGGGTTAGGGTGAATGAACACCGCAAGAACAATCCAAGATTAGGGTTAGGGTTAGGGTTAGGGTTAGGGTTAGGGTTAGGGTTAGGGTTAAGGTAAAGGTTAGGGTTAGGATTAGGGTTAGGGTTAGGGTTAGGGTTAGGGTTAGGGTTAGGGTTAGGGTTAGGATGAATGAACACCACAAGAACAATCCAAGATTAGGGTTAGGGTTAGGGTTAGGGTTAGGGTGAATGAACACCGCAAGAGCAATCCAAGATTAGGGTTTGGGTAAGGGTTAGGGTTAGGGTTAGGGTTAGGGTTAGGGTTAGGGTTAGGGTTAGGGTTAGGGTTAGGGTTGGGGTTAGGGTTAGGGTTAGGGTTAGGATGAATGAACACCGCAAGAACAATCCAAGATTAGGGTTAGGGTTAGGGTTAGGGTTAGGGTTAGGGTTAGGGTTAGGGTTAGGGTTAGGGTTAGGATTAGGATTAGGGTTAGGATGAATGAACACTACAAGAACAATCCAAGATTAGGGTTAGGGTTAGGGTTAGGGTTAGGGTTAGGGTTAGGGTTAGGGTTAGGGTTAGGGTTAGGGTGAATGAACACCACAAGAACAATGCAAGATTAGGGTTAGGGTTAGGGTTAGGGTTAGGGTTAGGGTTAGGGTGAATGAACACCGCAAGAACAATCCAAGAATAGGGTTAGGGTTAGGGTTAGGGTTAGGATGAATGAACACCGCAAGAACAATCCAAGATTAGGGTTAGGGTTAGGGTTAGGGTTAGGGTTAGGGTTAGGGTTAGGGTTAGGGTTAGGGTTAGGATGAATGAACACCACAAAAACAATCCAAG
>NW_028113034.1:50000-52500 GCF_964234715.1 Podarcis melisellensis | reverse complement strand
AGGGTTAGGGTTAGGGTTAGGGTGAATGAACAACGCAAGAACAATCCAAGATTAGGGTTAGGGTTAGGGTTATGGTTAGGGTTAGGGTTAGGGTTAGGGTTAGGGTTAGGGTTAGGGTTAGGGTAGGGTTAGGGTTAGGGATAGGGTTAGGGTGAATGAACACCGCAAGAACAATCCAAGATTAGGGTTAGGGTTAGGGTTAGGGTTAGGGTTAGGGTTAGGGTTAAGGTAAAGGTTAGGGTTAGGATTAGGGTTAGGGTTAGGGTTAGGGTTAGGGTTAGGGTTAGGGTTAGGATGAATGAACACCACAAGAACAATCCAAGATTAGGGTTAGGGTTAGGGTTAGGGTTAGGGTTAGGGTTAGGGTTAGGGTTGGGGTTAGGGTTAGGGTTAGGGTTAGGGTTAGGGTTAGGGTTAGGGTTAGGGTTAGGGTTAGGGTTGGGGTTAGGGTTAGGGTTAGGGTTAGGGTTAGGGTTAGGGTTAGGGTTAGGGTTAGGATGAATGAACACCGCAAGAACAATCCAAGATTAGGGTTAGGGTTAGGGTTAGGGTTAGGGTTAGGGTTAGGGTTAGGGTTAGGGTTAGGGTTAGGGTTAGGGTGAATGAACACCGCAAGAAATATCCAAGATTTGGGTTAGGGTTAGGGTTAGGGTTAGGATGAATGAACACTACAAGAACAATCCAAGATTAGGGTTAGGGTTAGGGTTAGGGTTAGGGTTAGGGTTAGGGTTAGGGTTAGGGTTAGGGTTAGGGTTAGGGTTAGGGTTAGGGTTAGGATTAGGGTTAGGATGAATGAACACTACAAGAACAATCCAAGATTAGGGTTAGGGTTAGGGTTAGGGTTAGGGTTAGGGTTAGGGTTAGGGTTAGGGTTAGGGTTAGGGTTAGGGTTAGGGTTAGGGTGAATGAACACCACAAGAACAATGCAAGATTAGGGTTAGGGTTAGGGTTAGGGTTAGGGTTAGGGTTAGGGTTAGGGTTAGGGTGAATGAACACCGCAAGAACAATCCAAGAATAGGGTTAGGGTTAGGGTTAGGGTTAGGATGAATGAACACCGCAAGAACAATCCAAGATTAGGGTTAGGGTTAGGGTTAGGGTTAGGGTTAGGGTTAGGGTTAGGGTTAGGGTTAGGGTTAGGATGAATAAACACCACAAAAACAATCCAAGATTAGGGTTAGGGTTAGGGTTAGGGTTAGGGTTAGGGTTAGGGTGAATGAACACCGCAAGAACAATCCAAGATTAGGGTTAGGGTTAGGGTTAGGGTTAGGGTTAGGGTTAGGGTGAATGAACAACACAAGAACAATCCAAGATTAGGGTTAGGGTTAGGGTTAGGGTTAGGGTTAGGGTTAGGGTTAGGGTTAGGGTGAATGAACACCGCAAGAGCAATCCAAGATTAGGGTTTGGGTAAGGGTTAGGGTTAGGGTTAGGGTTAGGGTTAGTTTTAGGGTTAGGGTTAGGGTTAGGGTTAGGGTTAGGGTTAGGGTTGGGGTTAGGGTTAGGGTTAGGGTTAGGGTTAGGGTTAGGGTTAGGGTTAGGGTTAGGGTTAGGGTTAGGGTTAGGATGAATGAACACCGCAAGAACAATCCAAGATTAGGGTTAGGGTTAGGGTTAGGGTTAGGGTTAGGGTTAGGGTTAGGGTTAGTTTTAGGGTTAGGGTTAGGGTTAGGGTTAGGGTTAGGGTTAGGGTTAGGATGAATGACACTACAAGAACAATCCAAGATTAGGGTTAGGGTTAGGGTTAGGGTTAGGGTTAGGGTTAGGGTTAGGGTTAGGGTGAATGAACACCACAAGAACAATGCAAGATTAGGATTAGGGTTAGGGTTAGGGTTAGGGTTAGGGTTAGGGTTAGGGTTAGGGTTAGGGTTAGGGTGAATGAACACCGCAAGAACAATCCAAGAATAGGGTTAGGGTTAGGGTTAGGGTTAGGGTTAGGATGAATGAACACCGCAAGAACAATCCAAGATTAGGGTTAGGGTTAGGGTTAGGGTTAGGGTTAGGGTTAGGGTTAGGGTTAGGGTTAGGGTTAGGGTTAGGGTTAGGATGAATGAACACCACAAAAACAATCCAAGATTAGGGTTAGGGTTAGGGTTAGGGTTAGGGTTACGGTTAGGGTGAATGAACACCGCAAGAACAATCCAAGATTAGGGTTAGGGTTAGGGTTAGGGTTAGGGTTAGGGTTAGGGTTAGGGTGAATGAACAACACAAGAACAATCCAAGATTAGGGTTAGGGTTAGGGTTAGGGTTAGGGCTAGGGTTAGGGTTAGGGTTAGGGTTAGGGTTAGGGTAAGGGTTAGGATGAATGAACACCGCAAGAACAATCTAAGATTAGGGTTAGGGTTAGGGTTACGGTTAGGATGAATGAACACTACAAGAACAATCCAAGATTAGGGTTAGAGTTAGGGTTAGGGTTAGGGTTAGGGTTAGGGTTAGGGTTAGGGTTAGGGTTAGGGTTAGGGTTCGGGTTAGGGTTAGGGTTAGGGTTAGGGTGAATGAACACCGC
>NW_028113034.1:32500-42500 GCF_964234715.1 Podarcis melisellensis | reverse complement strand
ATGAACACTACAAGAACAATCCAAGATTAGGGTTAGAGTTAGGGTTAGGGTTAGGGTTAGGGTTAGGGTTAGGGTTAGGGTTAGGGTTAGGGTTCGGGTTCGGGTTAGGGTTAGGGTTAGGGTTAGGGTGAATGAACACCGCAAGAACAATCCACGATTAGGGTTAGGGTTAGGGTTAGGGTTAGGGTTAGGGTTAGGGTTAGGGTTAGGGTTAGGGTTAGGGTTAGGGTTAGGATGAATGAACACTACAAGAACAATCCAAGATTAGGGTTAGGGTTAGGGTTAGGGTTAGGGTTAGGGTTAGGGTTAGGGTTAGGGTTAGGGTAGGGTTAGGGTTAGGGTTAGGGTTAGGGTTAGGGTTAGGGTTTGGGTTAGGGTTAGGGTGAATGAACACCACAAGAACAATGCAAGATTAGGGTTAGGGTTAGGGTTAGGGTTAGGGTTAGGGTTAGGGTTAGGGTTAGGGTTAGGGTGAATGAACATAGCAAGAACAATCCAAGAATAGGGTTAGGGTTAGGGTTAGGGTTAGGATGAATGAACACCGCAAGAACAATCCAAGATTAGGGTTAGGGTTAGGGTTAGGGTTAGGGTTAGGGTTAGGGTTAGGGTTAGGGTTAGGGTTAGGGTTAGGGTTAGGATGAATGAACACCACAAAAACAATCCAAGATTAGGGTTAGGGTTAGGGTTAGGGTTAGGGTTAGGGTTATGGTGAATGAACACCGCAAGAACAATCCAAGATTAGGGTTAGGGTTAGGGTTAGGGTTAGGGTTAGGGTTAGGGTTAGGGATAGGGTTAGGGTTAGGGTTAGGGTGAATGAACAACACAAGAACAATCCAAGATTAGGGTTAGGGTTAGGGTTAGGGTTAGGGTTAGGGTTAGGGTTAGGGTTAGGGTAAGGGTTAGGATGAATGAACACCGCAAGAACAATCTAAGATTAGGGTTAGGGTTAGGGTTAGGGTTACGGTTAGGATGAATGAACACTACAAGAACAATCCAAGATTAGGGTTAGAGTTAGGGTTAGGGTTAGGGTTAGGGTTAGGGTTAGGGTTAGGGTGAATGAACACCGCAAGAACAATCCAAGATCAGGGTTAGGGTTAGGGTTAGGATGAATGAACACCACAAGAACAATCAAAGATTAGGGTTAGGGTTAGGGTTAGGGTTAGGGTTAGGGTTAGGGTTAGGGTTAGGGTTAGGGTTAGGGTGAATGAACACCGCAAGAATAATCCAAGATTAGGGTTAGGGTTAGGGTTAGGGTTAGTGTTAGGATGAATGAACACCAGAAGAACAATCCAAGATTAGCGTTAGGGTTAGGGTTAGGGTTAGGGTTGGGGTTAGGGTGAATGAACACCGCAAGAACAATCCAAGAATAGGGATAGGGTTAGGGTTAGGGTTAGGGTTAGGGTTAGGGTTAGGGTTAGGGTTAGGGTGAATGAACACCGCAAGAACAATCCAAGAATAGGGTTAGGGTTAGGGTTAGGGTTAGGGTTAGGGTTAGGGTTAGGGTTAGGGTTAGGGTTAGTGTTAGTGTTAGGGTTAGGGTTAGGGTTAGGATTAGGGTTAGGGTTAGGGTTAGGGTGAATGAACACCGCAAGAACAATCCAAGAATAGGGTTAGGGTTAGGGTTAGGGTTAGGGTTAGGGTTAGGGTTAGGGTTAGGGTTAGGGTTAGGATGAATGAACACCACAAGAACAATCCAAGATTAGGGTTAGGGTTAGGGTTAGGGTTGGGGTTGGGGTTAGGGTTAGGGTTAGGGTTAGGGTTAGGGTTAGGGTTAGGGTTAGAGTTAGGGTTTGGGTTAGGGTTAGGATGAATGAACACCACAAGAACAATCCAAGATTAGGGTTAGGGTTAGGGTTAGGGTTAGGGTTAGGGTTAGGGTTAGGGTGAATGAACAACGCAAGAACAATCCAAGATTAGGGTTAGGGTTAGGGTTAGGGTTAGGGTTAGGGTTAGGGTTAGGGTTAGGGTTAGGGTTAGGGTTAGGGTTAGGGTTAGGGTGAATGAACACCGCAAGAACAATCCAAGATTAGGGTTAGGGTTAGGGTTAGGGTTAGGGTTAGGGTTAAGGTAAAGGTTAGGGTTAGGATTAGGGTTAGGGTTAGGGTTAGGGTTAGGGTTAGGGTTAGGGTTAGGGTTAGGGTTAGGATGAATGAACACCACAAGAACAATCCAAGATTAGGGTTAGGGTTAGGGTTAGGGTTAGGGTTAGGGTTAGGGTTAGGGTTAGGGTTGGGGTTAGGGTTAGGGTTAGGGTTAGGGTTAGGGTTAGGGTTAGGGTTAGGGTTGGGGTTAGGGTTAGGGTTAGGGTTAGGGTTAGGGTTAGGGTTAGGGTTAGGGTTAGGGTTAGGGTTAGGGTTAGGATGAATGAACACCGCAAGAACAATCCAAGATTAGGGTTAGGGTTAGGGTTAGGGTTAGGGTTAGGGTTAGGGTTAGGGTTAGGGTTAGGGTTAGGGTTAGGGTTAGGGTTAGGGTGAATGAACACCGCAAGAAATATCCAAGATTTGGGTTAGGGTTAGGGTTAGGGTTAGGGTTAGGGTTAAGGTTAGGGTTAGGGTTAGGGTTAGGGTTAGGGTTAGGGTTAGGGTGAATGAACACCGCAAGAGCAATCCAAGATTAGGGTTTGGGTAAGGGTTAGGGTTATGGTTAGGGTTAGGGTTAGTTTTAGGGTTAGGGTTAGGGTTAGGGTTAGGGTTAGGGTTAGGGTTAGGGTTAGGGTTAGGGTTAGGGTTGGGGTTAGGGTTAGGGTTAGGGTTAGGGTTAGGATGAATGAACACCGCAAGAACAATCCAAGATTAGGGTTAGGGTTAGGGTTAGGGTTAGGGTTAGGGTTAGGGTTAGGGTTAGGGTTAGGGTTAGGATTAGGGTTAGGGTTAGGATGAATGAACACTACAAGAACAATCCAAGATTAGGGTTAGGGTTAGGGTTAGGGTTAGGGTTAGGGTTAGGGTTAGGGTGAATGAACACCACAAGAACAATGCAAGATTAGGGTTAGGGTTAGGGTTAGGGTTAGGGTTAGGGTTAGGGTTAGGGTTAGGGTTAGGGTTAGGGTTAGGGTTAGGGTGAATGAACACCGCAAGAACAATCCAAGAATAGGGTTAGGGTTAGGGTTAGGGTTAGGGTTAGGATGAATGAACACCACAAAAACAATCCAAGATTAGGGTTAGGGTTAGGGTTAGGGTTAGGGTTAGGGTTAGGGTTAGGGTTAGGGTTAGGGTTAGGGTGAATGAACACCGCAAGAACAATCCAAGATTAGGGTTAGGGTTAGGGTTAGGGTTAGGGTTAGGGTTAGGGTTAGGGTTAGGGTTAGGGTTAGGGTTAGGGTTAGGGCTAGGGTTAGGGTTAGGGTTAGGGTTAGGGTTAGGGTGAATGAACAACACAAGAACAATCCAAGATTAGGGTTAGGGTTAGGGTTAGGGTTAGGGTTAGGGTTAGGGTTAGGGTTAGGGTTAGGGTTAGGGTTAGGGTAAGGGTTAGGATGAATGAACACCGCAAGAACAATCTAAGATTAGGGTTAGGGTTAGGGTTACGGTTAGGATGAATGAACACTACAAGAACAATCCAAGATTAGGGTTAGAGTTAGGGTTAGGGTTGGGTTAGGGTTAGGGTTAGTGTTAGGGTTAGGGTTAGGGTTAGGGTTAGGGTTAGGGTTAGGGTTAGGGTTAGGGTTAGGGTTAGGGTTAGGATGAATGAACACTACAAGAACAATCCAAGATTAGGGTTAGGGTTAGGGTTAGGGTTAGGGTTAGGGTTAGGGTTAGGGTTAGGGTTAGGGTTAGGGTTAGGGTTAGGGTTAGGATGAATGAACACCACAAGAACAATCCAAGATTAGGGTTAGGGTTAGGGTTAGGGTTAGGGTTAGGGTTAGGGTTAGGGTTAGGGTTAGGGTTAGGGTTAGGGTTAGGGTTAGGGTTAGGGTTAGGGTTAGGGTTAGGGTGAATGAACACCGCAAGAACAATCCACGATTAGGGTTAGGGTTAGGGTTAGGGTTAGGGTTAGGGTTAGGGTTAGGGTTAGGGTTAGGGTTAGGGTTAGGGTTAGGGTTAGGGTTAGGGTTAGGGTTAGGGTTAGGGTTAGGGTTAGGATGAATGAACACTACAAGAACAATCCAAGATTAGGGTTAGGGTTAGGGTTAGGGTTAGGGTTAGGGTTAGGGTTAGGGTTAGGGTTAGGGTTAGGGTAGGGTTAGGGTTAGGGTTAGGGTTAGGGTTAGGGTTAGGGTTTGGGTTAGGGTTAGGGTGAATGAACACCACAAGAACAATGCAAGATTAGGGTTAGGGTTAGGGTTAGGGTTAGGGTTAGGGTTAGGGTTAGGGTTAGGGTGAATGAACATAGCAAGAACAATCCAAGAATAGGGTTAGGGTTAGGGTTAGGGTTAGGATGAATGAACACCGCAAGAACAATCCAAGATTAGGGTTAGGGTTAGGGTTAGGGTTAGGGTTAGGGTTAGGGTTAGGGTTAGGGTTAGGGTTAGGGTTAGGGTTAGGATGAATGAACACCACAAAAACAATCCAAGATTAGGGTTAGGGTTAGGGTTAGGGTTAGGGTTAGGGTTATGGTGAATGAACACCGCAAGAACAATCCAAGATTAGGGTTAGGGTTAGGGTTAGGGTTAGGGTTAGGGTTAGGGTTAGGGATAGGGTTAGGGTTAGGGTTAGGGTGAATGAACAACACAAGAACAATCCAAGATTAGGGTTAGGGTTAGGGTTAGGGTTAGGGTTAGGGTTAGGGTTAGGGTTAGGGTAAGGGTTAGGATGAATGAACACCGCAAGAACAATCTAAGATTAGGGTTAGGGTTAGGGTTAGGGTTACGGTTAGGATGAATGAACACTACAAGAACAATCCAAGATTAGGGTTAGAGTTAGGGTTAGGGTTAGGGTTAGGGTTAGGGTTAGGGTTAGGGTGAATGAACACCGCAAGAACAATCCAAGATCAGGGTTAGGGTTAGGGTTAGGATGAATGAACACCACAAGAACAATCAAAGATTAGGGTTAGGGTTAGGGTTAGGGTTAGGGTTAGGGTTAGGGTTAGGGTTAGGGTTAGGGTTAGGGTGAATGAACACCGCAAGAATAATCCAAGATTAGGGTTAGGGTTAGGGTTAGGGTTAGTGTTAGGATGAATGAACACCAGAAGAACAATCCAAGATTAGCGTTAGGGTTAGGGTTAGGGTTAGGGTTGGGGTTAGGGTGAATGAACACCGCAAGAACAATCCAAGAATAGGGATAGGGTTAGGGTTAGGGTTAGGGTTAGGGTTAGGGTTAGGGTGAATGAACACCGCAAGAACAATCCAAGAATAGGGTTAGGGTTAGGGTTAGGGTTAGGGTTAGGGTTAGGGTTAGGGTTAGGGTTAGGGTTAGTGTTAGTGTTAGGGTTAGGGTTAGGGTTAGGATTAGGGTTAGGGTTAGGGTTAGGGTGAATGAACACCGCAAGAACAATCCAAGAATAGGGTTAGGGTTAGGGTTAGGGTTAGGGTTAGGGTTAGGGTTAGGGTTAGGGTTAGGATGAATGAACACCACAAGAACAATCCAAGATTAGGGTTAGGGTTAGGGTTAGGGTTGGGGTTGGGGTTAGGGTTAGGGTTAGGGTTAGGGTTAGGGTTAGGGTTAGGGTTAGAGTTAGGGTTTGGGTTAGGGTTAGGATGAATGAACACCACAAGAACAATCCAAGATTAGGGTTAGGGTTAGGGTTAGGGTTAGGGTTAGGGTTAGGGTTAGGGTGAATGAACAACGCAAGAACAATCCAAGATTAGGGTTAGGGTTAGGGTTAGGGTTAGGGTTAGGGTTAGGGTTAGGGTTAGGGTTAGGGTTAGGGTTAGGGTTAGGGTAGGGTTAGGGTTAGGGTTAGGGTTAGGGTTAGGGTGAATGAACACCGCAAGAACAATCCAAGATTAGGGTTAGGGTTAGGGTTAGGGTTAGGGTTAGGGTTAAGGTAAAGGTTAGGGTTAGGATTAGGGTTAGGGTTAGGGTTAGGGTTAGGGTTAGGGTTAGGGTTAGGGTTAGGGTTAGGGTTAGGATGAATGAACACCACAAGAACAATCCAAGATTAGGGTTAGGGTTAGGGTTAGGGTTAGGGTTAGGGTTAGGGTTAGGGTTAGGGTTGGGGTTAGGGTTAGGGTTAGGGTTAGGGTTAGGGTTAGGGTTAGGGTTGGGGTTAGGGTTAGGGTTAGGGTTAGGGTTAGGGTTAGGGTTAGGGTTAGGGTTAGGGTTAGGATGAATGAACACCGCAAGAACAATCCAAGATTAGGGTTAGGGTTAGGGTTAGGGTTAGGGTTAGGGTTAGGGTTAGGGTTAGGGTTAGGGTTAGGGTGAATGAACACCGCAAGAAATATCCAAGATTTGGGTTAGGGTTAGGGTTAGGGTTAGGGTTAGGGTTAGGGTTAAGGTTAGGGTTAGGGTTAGGGTTAGGGTTAGGGTTAGGGTTAGGGTTAGGGTTAGGGTGAATGAACACCGCAAGAGCAATCCAAGATTAGGGTTTGGGTAAGGGTTAGGGTTATGGTTAGGGTTAGGGTTAGGGTTAGTTTTAGGGTTAGGGTTAGGGTTAGGGTTAGGGTTAGGGTTAGGGTTAGGGTTAGGGTTGGGGTTAGGGTTAGGGTTAGGGTTAGGGTTAGGATGAATGAACACCGCAAGAACAATCCAAGATTAGGGTTAGGGTTAGGGTTAGGGTTAGGGTTAGGGTTAGGGTTAGGGTTAGGGTTAGGGTTAGGGTTAGGATTAGGGTTAGGGTTAGGATGAATGAACACTACAAGAACAATCCAAGATTAGGGTTAGGGTTAGGGTTAGGGTTAGGGTTAGGGTTAGGGTTAGGGTTAGGGTGAATGAACACCACAAGAACAATGCAAGATTAGGGTTAGGGTTAGGGTTAGGGTTAGGGTTAGGGTTAGGGTTAGGGTTAGGGTTAGGGTTAGGGTGAATGAACACCGCAAGAACAATCCAAGAATAGGGTTAGGGTTAGGGTTAGGGTTAGGGTTAGGATGAATGAACACCACAAAAACAATCCAAGATTAGGGTTAGGGTTAGGGTTAGGGTTAGGGTTAGGGTTAGGGTTAGGGTTAGGGTTAGGGTTAGGGTGAATGAACACCGCAAGAACAATCCAAGATTAGGGTTAGGGTTAGGGTTAGGGTTAGGGTTAGGGTTAGGGTTAGGGTTAGGGTTAGGGTTAGGGTTAGGGTTAGGGTTAGGGTTAGGGTTAGGGCTAGGGTTAGGGTTAGGGTTAGGGTTAGGGTTAGGGTGAATGAACAACACAAGAACAATCCAAGATTAGGGTTAGGGTTAGGGTTAGGGTTAGGGTTAGGGTTAGGGTTAGGGTTAGGGTTAGGGTTAGGGTTAGGGTTAGGGTAAGGGTTAGGATGAATGAACACCGCAAGAACAATCTAAGATTAGGGTTAGGGTTAGGGTTACGGTTAGGATGAATGAACACTACAAGAACAATCCAAGATTAGGGTTAGAGTTAGGGTTAGGGTTGGGTTAGGGTTAGGGTTAGGGTTAGGGTTAGGGTTAGGGTTAGGGTTAGGGTTAGGGTTAGGGTTAGGGTTAGGGTTAGGGTTAGGGTTAGGATGAATGAACACTACAAGAACAATCCAAGATTAGGGTTAGGGTTAGGGTTAGGGTTAGGGTTAGGGTTAGGGTTAGGGTTAGGGTTAGGGTTAGGGTTAGGGTTAGGGTGAATGAACACCACAAGAACAATGCAAGATTAGGGTTAGGGTTAGGGTTAGGGTTAGGGTTAGGGTTAGGGTTAGGGTTAGGGTTAGGATGAATGAACACCGCAAGAACAATCCAAGATTAGGGTTAGGGTTAGAGTTAGGGTTAGGGTTAGGGTTAGGGTTAGGGTTAGGGTTAGGGTTAGGGTTAGGGTTAGGATGAATGAACACCACAAAAACAATCCAAGATTAGGGTTAGGGTTAGGGTTAGGGTTAGGGTTATGGTGAATGAACACCGCAAGAACAATCCAAGATTAGGGTTAGGGTTAGGGTTAGGGTTAGGGTTAGGGTTAGGGATAGGGTGAATGAACAACACAAGAACAATCCAAGATTAGGGTTAGGGTTAGGGTTAGGGTTAGGGTTAGGGTTAGGGTTAGGGTTAGCGTTAGGGTTAGGGTTAGGGTTAGGGTTAGGGTAAGGGTTAGGATGAATGAACACCGCAAGAACAATCTAAGATTAGGGTTAGGGTTAGGGTTACGGTTAGGATGAATGAACACTACAAGAACAATCCAAGATTAGGGTTAGAGTTAGGGTTAGGGTTAGGGTTAGGGTTAGGGTTAGGGTTAGGGTTAGGGTTAGGGTTAGGGTGAATGAACACCGCAAGAACAATCCAAGATCAGGGTTAGGGTTAGGGTTAGGGTTAGGATGAATGAACACCACAAGAACAATCCAAGATTAGGGTTAGGGTTAGGGTTAGGGTTAGGGTTAGGGTTAGGGTGAATGAACACCGCAAGAACAATCCAAGAATAGGGATAGGGTTAGGGTTAGGGTTAGGGTTAGGGTTAGGGTTAGGGTTAGGGTTAGGGTTAGGGTGAATGAACACCGCAAGAACAATCCAAGAATAGGGTTAGGGTTAGGGTTAGGGTTAGGGTTAGGGTTAGGGTTAGGGTTAGGGTTAGGGTTAGGGTTAGGGTTAGGGTTAGTGTTAGTGTTAGGGTTAGGGTTAGGGTTAGGATTAGGGTTAGGGTTAGGGTTAGGGTGAATGAACACCGCAAGAACAATCCAAGAATAGGGTTAGGGTTAGGGTTAGGGTTAGGGTTAGGGTTAGGGTTAGGGTTAGGGTTAGGGTTAGGATGAATGAACACCACAAGAACAATCCAAGATTAGGGTTAGGGTTAGGGTTAGGGTTAGGGTTAGGGTTGGGGTTAGGGTTAGGGTTAGGGTTAGGGTTAGGGTTAGGGTTAGGGTTAGGGTTAGGGTTAGGGTTAGGGTTAGGGTTAGGGTTTGGGTTTGGGTTAGGGTTAGGATGAATGAACACCACAAGAACAATCCAAGATTAGGGTTAGGGTTAGGGTTAGGGTTAGGGTTAGGGTGAATGAACAACGCAAAAACAATCCAAGATTAGGGTTAGGGTTAGGGTTAGGGTTAGGGTTAGGGTTAGGGTTAGGGTTAGGGTTAGGGTTAGGGTTAGGGTTAGGGTAGGGTTAGGGTTAGGGTTAGGGTTAGGGTGAATGAACACCGCAAGAACAATCCAAGATTAGGGTTAGGGTTAGGGTTAGGGTTAGGGTTAAGGTAAAGGTTAGGGTTAGGATTAGGGTTAGGGTTAGGGTTAGGGTTAGGGTTAGGGTTAGGATGAATGAACACCACAAGAACAATCCAAGATTAGGGTTAGGGTTAGGGTTAGGGTTAGGGTTAGGGTTAGGGTTAGGGTTAGGGTTGGGGTTGGGGTTAGGGTTAGGGTTAGGGTTAGGGTTAGGGTTAGGGTTGGGGTTAGGGTTAGGGTTAGGGTTAGGGTTAGGGTTAGGGTTAGGGTTAGGGTTAGGATGAATGAACACCGCAAGAACAATCCAAGATTAGGGTTAGGGTTAGGGTTAGGGTTAGGGTTAGGGTTAGGGTTAGGGTTAGGGTTAGGGTTAGGGTTAGGGTTAGGGTTAGGGTGAATGAACACCGCAAGAAATATCCAAGATTTGGGTTAGGGTTAGGGTTAGGGTTAGGGTTAGGGTTAGGGTTAGGGTTGGGGTTAGGGTTAGGGTTAGGGTTAGGGTTAGGATGAATGAACACCGCAAGAACAATCCAAGATTAGGGTTAGTGTTAGTGTTAGTGTTAGGGTTAGGGTTAGGGTTAGGGTTAGGGTTAGGGTTAGGATTAGGGTTAGGGTTAGGATGAATGAACACTACATGAACAATCCAAGATTAGGGTTAGGGTTAGGGTTAGGGTTAGGGTTAGGGTTAGGGTTAGGACGAATGAACACCGCAAGAACAATCCAAGATTAGGGTTAGGGTTAGGGTTAGGGTTAGGGTTAGGGTGAATGAACACCACAAGAACAATGCAAGATTAGGGTTAGGGTTAGGGTTAGGGTTAGGG
>NW_028113034.1:10000-12500 GCF_964234715.1 Podarcis melisellensis | reverse complement strand
GTTAGGGTTAGGGTGAATGAACACCGCAAGAACAATCCAAGAATAGGGTTAGGGTTAGGGTTAGGGTTAGGGTTAGGGTTAGGGTTATGGTTAGGGTTAGGGTTAGGGTTAGGATGAATGAACACCACAAGAACAATCCAAGAATAGGGTTAGGGTTAGGGTTAGGGTTAGGGTTAGGGTTAGGGTTAGGGTTAGGGTTAGGGTTAGGGTTAGGATGAATGAACACCGCAAGAACAATCCAAGATAAGGGTTAGGGTTAGGGTTAGGGTTAGGGTTAGGGTTGGGGTTAGGGTTAGGGTTAGGGTTAGGGTTAGGGTTAGGGTTAGGGTTAGGGTTAGGGTTAGGATGAATGAACACCGCAAGAACAATCCAAGATTAGGGTTAGTGTTAGTGTTAGTGTTAGGGTTAGGGTTAGGGTTAGGGTTAGGGTTAGGGTTAGGGTTAGGATTAGGGTTAGGGTTAGGGTTAGGGTTAGGGGTAGGGTTAGGGTGAATGAACACCGCAAGAACAATCCAAGAATAGGGTTAGGGTTAGGGTTAGGGTTAGGGTTAGGGTTAGGGTTAGGGTTAGGGTTAGGGTTAGGGTTAGGGTTAGGGTTAGGATGAATGAACACCGCAAGAACAATCCAAGATAAGGGTTAGTGTTAGTGTTAGTGTTAGTGTTAGTGTTAGTGTTAGGGTTAGGGTTAGGGTTAGAGTTAGGGTTAGGGTTAGGGTTAGGGTTAGGATGAATGAACACCGCAAGAACAATCCAAGATTAGGGTTAGGGTTAGGGTTAGGGTTAGGGTTAGGGTTAGGGTTAGGGTTAGGATGAATGAACACTACAAGAACAATCCAAGATAAGGGTTAGGGTTAGGGTTAGAGTTAGGGTTAGGGTTAGGATTAGGGTTAGGGTTAGGGTTAGGGTTAGGGTTAGGGTTAGGGTAAGGGTTAGGGTGAATGAACACCGCAAGAACAATCCAAGAATAGGGTTAGGGTTAGGGTTAGGGTTAGGGTTAGGGTTAGGGTTAGGGTTAGGGTTAGGGTTAGGGTTAGAGTGAATGAACACCGGAAGAACAATCCAAGAATAGGGTTAGGGTTAGGGTTAGGGTTAGGGTTAGGGTTAGGGTTAGGGTTAGGGTTAGGGTTAGGGTTAGGTTAGGGTTAGGGTTAGGGTTAGGGTTAGGGTTAGGGTTAGGGTTAGGGTTAGGGTTAGGCTTAGAGTTAGGGTTAGGGTTAGGTTTAGGATGAATGAACACTACAAGAACAATCCAAGATTAGGGTTAGGGTTAGGGTTAGGGTTAGGGTTAGGGTTAGGGTGAATGAACACCGCAAGAGCAATCCAAGATTAGGGTTAGGGTTAGGATTAGGGTTAGGGTTAGGGTTAGGGTTAGGGTTAGGGTTAGGGTTAGGGTTAGGATGAATGAACACCGCAAGAACAATCCAAGATTAGGGTTAGGGTTAGGGTTAGGGTTAGGGTTAGGGTTAGGGTTAGGGTTAGGGTGAATGAACACCGCAAGAACAATCCAAGAATAGGGTTAGGGTTAGGGTTAGGGTTAGGGTTAGGGTTAGGGTTAGGGTTAGGGTTAGGGTTAGGGTTAGGGTTAGGGTAAGGGTTAGTGTTAGGGTTAGGGTGAATGAACACCGCAAGAACAATCCAAGAATAGGGTTAGGGTTAGGGTTAGGGTTAGGGTTAGGGTTAGGGTTAGGGTTAGGGTTAGGGTTAGGATGAATGAACACCACAAGAACAATCCAAGAATAGGGTTAGGGTTAGGGTTAGGGTTAGGGCTAGGGCTAGGGTTAGGGTTAGGGTTAGGGTTAGGTTTAGGATGAATGAACACCGCAAGAACAATCCAAGATTAGGGTTAGGGTTATGGTTAGGGTTAGGGTTAGGGTTAGGGTTAGGGTTAGGGTTAGGGTTAGGGTTAGGGTTAGGATTAGGGTTAGGGTTAGAGTTAGGGTTAGGGTTAGGGTTAGGGTTAGGGTGAATGAACACCGCAAGAACAATCCAAGAATAGGGTTAGGGTTAGGGTTAGGGTTAGGGTTAGGGTTAGGGTTAGGGTTAGGGTTAGGGTTGGGGTTAAGGTTGGGTTTAGGGTTAGGGTTAGTGTTAGGGTTAGGGTTAGGGTTAGGGTTAGGGTTAGGGTTAGGGTTAGGGTTAGGGTTAGGATGAATGAACACCGCAAGAACAATCCAAGATTAGGGTTAGGGTTAGGGTTAGGGTTAGGGTTAGGGTTAGGGTTAGGGTTAGGGTTAGGGTTAGGGTTAGGATGAATGAACACTACAAGAACAATCCAAGAATAGGGTTAGGGTTAGGGTTAGGGTTAGGGTTAGGGTTAGGGTTAGGGTTAGGGTTAGGGTTAGGGTTAGGGTTAGAGTGAATGAACACCGGAAGAACAATCCAAGAATAGGGTTAGGGTTAGGGTTAGGGTTAGGGTTAGGGTTAGGGTTAGGGTTAGGGTTAGGGTTAGGTTAGGGTTAGGGTTAGGGTTAGGGTTAGGCTTAGAGTTAGGCTTAGGGTT
>NW_028113035.1:75000-77500 GCF_964234715.1 Podarcis melisellensis | reverse complement strand
GGGTTAGGGTTAGGGTTAGTGTTAGGGTTAGGGTTAGGGTTAGGGTTAGGGTTAGGGTTAGGATGAATGAACACCACAAGAACAATTCAAGATTAGGGTTAGGGTTAGGGTTAGGGTTAGGGTTAGGGTTAGGGTTAGGGTTAGGGTTAGGGTTAGGGTGAATGAACACCACAAGAACAATCCAAGATTAAGGTTAGGGTTAGGGTTAGGGTTAGGGTTAGGGTTAGGGTTAGGGTCAGGGTCAAGAACAATCCAAGCTTAAGGTTAGGGTTAGGGTTAGGGTTAGGGTTAGGGTTAGGGTTAGGGTTAGGGTTAGGGTGAATGAACACCGCAAGAACAATCCAAGCTTAGGGTTAGGGTTAGGGTTAGGGTTAGGGTTAGGGTTAGGGTTAGGGTTAGGGTTAGGGTTAGGATGAATGAACACCACAAGAACAATCCAAGATTAGGGTTAGGGTTAGGGTTAGGGTTAGGGTTAGGGTTAGGGTTAGGGTTAGGGTTAGGGTTAGGGTTAGGGTTAGGGTTAGGGTTAGGGTTAGGGTTAGGGTTAGGGTTAGGGTTAGGGTGAATGAACACCGCAAGAACAATCCAAGCTTAGGGTTAGGGTTAGGGTTAGGGTTAGGGTTAGGGTTAGGGTTAGGGTTAGGTTGAATGAACACCGCAAGAAAAATCCAAGCTTAGGGTTAGGGTTAGGGTTAGGGTTAGGGTAAGGGTTAGGGTTAGGGTTAGGGTTAGGGTTAGGGTTAGGGTTAGGGTTAGGGTTAGGGTTAGGGTTAGGGTGAATGAAGACCGCAAGAACAATCCACGCTTAGGGTTAGGGTTAGGGTTAGGGTTATGGTAAGCGTTAGGGTTAGGGTTTGGGTTAGGGTTAGGGTTAGGGTTAGGGTTAGGTTTAGGTTTAGGTTTAGGTTTAGGTTTAGGTTTAGGTTTAGGTTTAGGTTTAGGTTTAGGTTTAGGTTTAGGTTTAGGTTTAGGTTTAGGTTTAGGGTTAGGGTTAGGGTTAGGGTGAATGAACACCGCAAGAACAATCTAAGATTAGGGTTAGGGTTAGGGTTAGGGTTAGGGTTAGGGTTAGGGTTAGGGTTAGGGTTAGGGTTAGGGTTAGGATGAATGAACACCACAAGAACAATTCAAGATTAGGGTTAGGGTTAGGGTTAGGGTTAGGGTTAGGGTTAGGGTTAGGGTTAGGGTTAGGGTTAGGGTGAATGAACACCACAAGAACAATCCAAGATTCAGGTTAGGGTTAGGGTTAGGGTTAGGGTTAGGGTTAGGGTTAGGGTTCGGGTTAGGGTTAGGGTTAGGGTTAGGGTTAGGGTCAGGGTCAAGAACAATCCAAGCTTAAGGTTAGGGTTAGGGTTAGGGTTAGGGTTAGGGTTAGGGTGAATGAACACCGCAAGAACAATCCAAGCTTAGGGTTAGGGTTAGGGTTAGGGTTAGGGTTAGGGTAAGGGTTAGGGTCAGGGTTAAGGTTAGGGTTAGGGTTAGGGTGAATGAAGACCGCAAGAACAATCCAAGCTTAGGGTTAGGGTTAGGGTTAGGGTTATGGTAAGCGTTAGGGTTAGGGTTTGGGTTAGGGTTAGGGTTAGGGTTAGGGTTAGGTTTAGGTTTAGGTTTAGGTTTAGGTTTAGGTTTAGGTTTAGGTTTAGGTTTAGGTTTAGGTTTAGGTTTAGGGTTTTGGTTAGGGTTAGGGTTAGGGGTAGGGTGAATGAACACCGCAAGAACAATCTAAGATTAGGGTTAGGGTTAGGGTTAGGGTTAGGGTTAGGGTTAGGGTTAGGGTTAGGGTTAGTGTTAGGGTTAGGGTTAGGGTTAGGGTTAGGGTTAGGATGAATGAACACCACAAGAACAATTCAAGATTAGGGTTAGGGTTAGGGTTAGGGTTAGGGTTAGGGTTAGGGTTAGGGTTAGGGTTAGGGTGAATGAACACCACAAGAACAATCCAAGATTAAGGTTAGGGTTAGGGTTAGGGTTAGGGTTAGGGTTAGGGTTAGGGTTAGGGTCAGGGTCAAGAACAATCCAAGCTTAAGGTTAGGGTTAGGGTTAGGGTTAGGGTTAGGGTTAGGGTTAGGGTTAGGGTGAATGAACACCGCAAGAACAATCCAAGCTTAGGGTTAGGGTTAGGGTTAGGGTTAGGGTTAGGGTTAGGGTTAGGGTTAGGGTTAGGGTTAGGGTTAGGGTTAGGGTTAGGGTTAGGATGAATGAACACCACAAGAACAATCCAAGATTAGGGTTAGGGTTAGGGTTAGGGTTAGGGTTAGGGTTAGGGTTGGGGTTAGGGTTAGGGTTAGGGTTAGGATGAATGAACACCACAAGAACCATCCAAGATTAGGGTTAGGGTTAGGGTTAGGGTTAGGGTTAGGGTTAGGGTTAGGATGAATGAACACCACAAGAACAATTCAAGATTAGGGTTAGGGTTAGGGTTAGGGTTAGGGTTAGGGTTAGGGTTAGGGTTAGGGTTAGGGTTAGGGTTAGGGTTAGGGTTAGGGTGAATGAACACCACAAG
>NW_028113036.1:162500-165000 GCF_964234715.1 Podarcis melisellensis | reverse complement strand
CTAACCCTAACCCTAACCCTAACCCTAACCCTAACCCTAACCCTAACCCTTTTCTTGGATTGTTCTTGCGGTGTTCATTCACCCTAACCCTAACCCTAACCCTTACCCTAACCCTAACCCTAATCCTAACCCTAACCCTAACCCTAACCCTATTCTTGGATTGTTCTTGCGGTGTTCATTCACCCTAACCCTAATCCTAACCCTAACCCTAACCCTAACCCTAACCCTAACCCTAATCTTAGATTGTTCTTGCGGTGTTCATTCATCCTAACCCTAACCCTAACCCTAACCCTAATCCTAACCCTAACCCTAATCTTGGATTGTTCTTGCGGTGTTCATTCACCCTAACCCTAACCCTAACCCTAACCCTAACCCTAATCTTGGACTGTTCTTGTAGTGTTCATTCATCCTAACCCTAACCCTAACCCTAACCCTAATCTTGGATTGTTCTTGCGGTGTTCATTCATCCTAATCCTAACCCTAACCCTAACCCTAACTCTAACCCTAACCCTAACCCTAACCCTAACCCTAACCCTAACCCTAACCCTAACCCTAACCCTAACCCTAACCCTAACCCTAACCCTTATCTTGGATTGTTCTTGTAGTGTTCATTCATCCTAACCCTAACCCTAACCCTAACCCTAATCTTGGCTTGTTCTTGCGGTGTTCATTCATCCTAACCCTAACCCTAACCCTAACCCTAACCCTAACCCTAACCCTAACCCTAACACTAACACTAACACTAACACTAACACTAACACTAACCCTTATCTTGGATTGTTCTTGCGGTGTTCGTTCATCCTAACCCTAACCCTAACCCTAACCCTAACCCTAACCCTAACCCTAACCCTAACCCTAACCCTAACCCTATTCCTGGATTGTTCTTGCGGTGTTCATTCACCCTAACCCTAACCCTAACCCTAACCCTAACCCTAACCCTAACCCTAACCCTAACCCTAACCCTAACCCTAATCTTGGATTGTTCTTGCGGTGTTCATTCACCCTAACCCTAACCCTAACCCTAACCCTAACCCTATTCTTGGATTGTTCTTGCGGTGTTCATTCACCCTAACCCTAACCCTAACCCTAACCCTAACCCTAACCCTAACCCTAACCCTAACCCTAACCCTAACCCTAATCTTGGATTGTTCTTGTGGTGTTCATTCATCCTAACCCTAACCCTAACCCTAACCCTAACCCTCATCTTGGATTGTTCTTGCGGTGTTCATTCACCCTAACTCTAACCCTAACCCTAACCCTAACCCTAACCCTAACCCTAACCCTAACCCTAACCCTAACCCTAACCCTAACCCTAACCCTAACCTTGGATTGTTCTTGTAGTGTTCATTCATCCTAACCCTAACCCTAACCCTAACCCTAGCCCTAACCGTAATCTTGGATTGTTCTTGCGGTGTTCATTCATCCTAACCCTAACCCTAACCCTAACCCTAACCCTAACCCTAACCCTAACCCTAATCCTAACCCTAACCCTATTCTTGGATTATTCTTGTAGTGTTCATTCATCCTAACCCTAACCCTAACCCTAACCCTAACCCTAACCCTAACCCTAACCCTAACCCTAACCCTAACCCTAATCTTGTATTGTTCTTGCGGTGTTCATTCATCCTAACCCTAACCCTAACCCTAACCCTAACCCTAACCCTAACCCTAACCCTAACCCTAACCCTATTCTTGGAGTGTTCTTGCGGTGTTCATTCACCCTAACCCTAACCCTAACCCTAACCCTAACCCTATTCTTGGATTGTTCTTGCGGTGTTCATTCACCCTAACCCTAACCCTAACCCTAACCCTAACCCTAACCCTAACCCTAACCCTAACCCTAATCTTGGATTGTTCTTGCGGTGTTCATTCATCCTAACCCTAACCCTAACCCTAACACTAACCCTAACCCTAACCCTAACCCTAACCCTAATCTTGGATTGTTCTTGTAGTGTTCATTCATCCTAACCCTAACCCTAACCCTAACCCTAACCCTAACCCTAACCCTAACCCTAACCCTAACCCTAACCTTGGATTGTTCTTGCGGTGTTCATTCACCCTAACCCTAACCCTAACCCTAACCCTAACCCTAACCCTAACCCTAACCCTATTCTTGGATTGTTCTTGCGGTGTTCATTCACCCTAACCCTAACCCTAACCCTAACCCTAACCCTAACCCTAACCCTAACCCTAACCCTAACCCTAACCCTAATCTTGGATTGTTCTTGTGGTGTTCATTCATCCTAACCCTAACCCTAACCCTAACCCTAACCCTAACCCTAACCCTAACCCTAACCCTAACCCTAATCTTGGATTGTTCTTGCGGTGTTCATTCACCCTAACCCTAACCCTAACCCTAACCCTAACCCTAACCCTAACCCTAACCCTAACCCTAACCCAAACCTTGGATTGTTCTTGTAGTGTTCATTCATCCTAACCCTAACCCTAACCCTAACCCTAGCCCTAACCCTAATCTTGGATTGTTCTTGCGGTGTTCATT
>NW_028113036.1:142500-145000 GCF_964234715.1 Podarcis melisellensis | reverse complement strand
GCCTAACCCTAACCCTAACCCTAACTCTAACCCTAACCCTAACACTAACACTAACACTAACACTAACCCTTATCTTGGATTGTTCTTGCGGTGTTCATTCATCCTAACCCTAACCCTAACCCTAACCCTAACCCTAACCCTAACCCTAACCCTATTCTTGGATTGTTCTTGCGGTGTTCATTCACCCTAACCCTACCCCTAACCCTAACCCTAACCCTAACCCTAATCCTAACCCTAACCCTAACCCTAACCCTAACCCTAACCTTAACCCTAACCCTAACCCTAACCCTAACCCTAACCCTATTCCTGGATTGTTCTTGCGGTGTTCATTCACCCTAACCCTAACCCTAACCTTAACCCTAACCCTAACCCTAACCCTAACCCTAACCCTAACCCTAACCCTAACCCTAACCCTAACCCTAACCCTAACCCTAACCCTAACCCTAATCTTGGATTGTTCTTGCGGTGTTCATTCACCCTAACCCTAACCCTAACCCTAACCCTAACCCTAACCCTAACCCTAACCTTGGATTGTTCTTGTAGTGTTCATTCATCCTAACCCTAACCCTAACCCTAACCCTAACCCTAACCCTAACCCTAACCCTAACCCTAACCCTAACCCTATCCCTAACCCTAACCCTAACCCTAACCCTAACCCTAACCCTAACCCTAACCCTAACCCTAACCCTAACCCTAATCTTGGATTGTTCTTGCGGTGTTCATTCACCCTAACCCTAACCCTAACCCTAACCCTAACCCTAACCCTAACCTTGGATTGTTCTTGTAGTGTTCATTCATCCTAACCCTAACCCTAACCCTAACCCTAACCCTAACCCTAACCCTAACCCTATTCTTGGATTGTTCTTGCGGTGTTCATTCACCCTAACCCTAACCCTAACCCTAACCCTAACTCTAACCCTAACCCTAACCCTAACACTAACACTAACACTAACACTAACCCTAACCCTTATCTTGGATTGTTCTTGCGGTGTTCATTCATCCTAACCCTAACCCTAACCCTAACCCTAACCCTAACCCTAACCCTAACCCTAACCCTAACCCTATTCTTGGATTGTTCTTGCGGTGTTCATTCACCCTAACCCTACCCGTAACCCTAACCCTAACCCTAACCCTAACCCTAATCCTAACCCTAACCCTAACCCTAACCCTAACCCTAACCTTAACCCTAACCCTAACCCTAACCCTAACCCTATTCCTGGATTGTTCTTGCGGTGTTCATTCACCCTAACCCTAACCCTAACCTTAACCCTAACCCTAACCCTAACCCTAACCCTAACCCTAACCCTAACCCTAACCCTAACCCTAACCCTAACCCGAATCTTGGATTGTTCTTGTGGTGTTCATTCATCCTAACCCTAACCCTAACCCTATCCCTAACCCTAACCCTAACCCTAACCCTAACCCTAACCCTAACCCTAACCCTAACCCTAACCCTAACCCTATCCCTAATCTTGGATTGTTCTTGCGGTGTTCATTCACCCTAACCCTAACCCTAACCCTAACCCTAACCCTAACCCTAACCCTAACCCTAACCCTAACCCTAACCGTGGATTGTTCTTGTAGTGTTCATTCATCCTAACCCTAACCCTAACCCTAACCCTAACCCTAACCTTAACCCTAACCCTAACCCTAACCCTAACCCTAACCCTAATCTTGGATTGTTCTTGCGGTGTTCATTCATCCTAACCCTAACCCTAACCCTAACCCTAACCCTAACCCTAACCCTAACCCTATTCTTGGATTGTTCTTGTAGTGTTCATTCATCCTAACCCTAACCCTAACCCTAACCCTAACCCTAGCCCTAACCCTAACCCTAACCCTAACCCTAACCCTATTCTTGGATTGTTCTTGCGGTGTTCATTCACCCTAACCCTAACCCTAACCCTAACCCTAACCCTATTCTTGGATTGTTCTTGCGGTGTTCATTCACCCTAACCCTAACCCTAACCCTATTCTTGGATTGTTCTTGCGGTGTTCATTCACCCTAACCCTAACCCTAACCCTAACCCTAACCCTAATCTTGGATTGTTCTTGTAGTGTTCATTCATCCTAACCCTAACCCTAACCCTAATCTTGGATTGTTCTTGCGGTGTTCATTCATCCTAAACCTAACCCTAACCCTAACCCTAACCCTAACCCTAACCCTAACCCTAACCCTAACCCTAACCCTAACCCTAACCCTAACCCTAACCCTATTCTTGGATTGTTCCTCCGGTGTTCATTCACTCTAACCCTAACCCTAACCCTAACCCTAACCCTAACCCTAACCCTAACCCTAACCCTAACCCTAACCCTATTCTTGGATTGTTCTTGCGGTGTTCATTCACCCTAACCCTTACCCTAACCCTAACCCTAACCCTAACCCTAACCCTAACCCTAACCCTAACCCTAACCCTAACCCTAACCCTATTCTTGGATTGTTCTTGCGGTGTTCATTCACCCTAACCCTTACCCTAACCCTAACCCTAACCCTAACCCT